>NC_037651.1:9980947-10098868 GCF_003254395.2 Apis mellifera
TAGATCCAAACGCAATTCTTGATTTTCTTCCATTTTTTCACCATACATTTGTAATAATGCATCATATCTAGTTTGTATTTCTTGTAAACTTTCATTTAAAACTGCAACATTCATAACTTTAACATTTAATTCTTCTATTTTTAAAGTTAATGTAGATAATTCTGAATTTAACACATCTCTTTCTATATTACGTCGCGATAATTCCCATTGAAGTTGTTGAATTTCACCTAAAAACTCAAGCGAATAATTAATATTTTTTTTTTATCAAAACATATATAGTTTACTATTAATATATATATATTTATTTATTTAAACATATACCATCTTTTTGTTTCAGTTGAGCTTGTAAATTCTCAAATATAGAAGTACTACTAGATCCTGCTCTGATATTATCAAATGTCATTGCATAGCTTTCAGGTTTGTTTTCAGCAGTAGAATTATATAACTGAAACAAAGAAAGAAAAAAAGAAAAAAAATAAAATTTGTCAACACTTTATTTAAAAAAATAAGATAATTATTGCGTATAGTTATTACCGGCCAAATACTGTCTATAGTATTTACAGAATCTTCTTCTGTGCTAGTACTAGGGCTAAGTCGTTCATTATCTTCAATATTTTGTTGCTGCTCTGACATTGCATGATTTTTCCTTCTTTCTGCATCTGTAGCTGCTTTTTCTATAGATAATTTATTTTCTAACGCAACAATTTCTCTTTTTAATTCCATTATTTCTGCAGAGTGAGATTGTTCAAGAGTTTCTATCATTTGTCGCTGCCTGCAAACAACTGTGTTTCCATCGATTTTTTCATTTACAATTAGACAAAATGTTTTCAAACCAAAGATCGCAAACTTTTCTTACCGCATATTTTGTTCAGCAAATTTTTCTTTTTGTATTACTAATTCATCGTATAATTCTTGTAATCGCTTTCTTTCGTTTTCTTTAACAGTAAACTTAGCTTCTAACTGAGATATTTTTGACTTTAAATTAATATTTTCCTCTTTAAGATAACGATCTGTTTCGACTAAATTTTCTACTTTTGTTTGCAACTCAATATTTTTTTCTGACAATGTTTTCTCCTGTTTCATAAAACTATTAGATTTATGTAATAAATTTGCTTGAAGCTGTTCCAATTGTCTCAATAATGGTTTTGTGGCCATTGATACAGATTCTGAAAGTTCTTCACTTCTGGCTTCGGCCGCTTCTAAACGTTTTAATAATTCGCTATTTTCATGCTTTAAAAATTCTTCTTTTCTATATAGAATATAAAAAAAGAGAAAATAAATAAATTAGCCATTGTTTAAAATGAATAAAAATTAGATATTTACTTAACATGCATTTCTTCAGACTCTCTTAATTTAATTTTTAAATCTTCTACTTGTGCAAGTAATTGACATGATTCTCCGGCATTAGTTGTTGCTTCTTTTAATTCCACTTCTGTTGCTGCTAAAATCTTTTTTGTTTCAGATAGTTCCCTGAAAGATTATAATTTTATAATTATATATAGCTATAAATATTATATTATCATAAGTACTAAATTATTTTACTAACATTTTTGTAGTGTCTAAATTTTTTTTATAAGTATCTGCATTATGTATCATATTCTCTAATTGTTTCTGTAATGTCGAAATTTCTTTCTCTAATGTTTTTGTTCGTGCTGTTAATGAATAAACAGCATCTATTTGAGATAATTCAACTTCTTCTTTTGCGCGTAATGATCTTTTTAAACGTTCTAATTCTGAAATTTGTTCTTCTATTTGTTCTCTGTAATAATACATATATTGAACATTAAAATATTGTAAATTCTTAATAATATCTGCTATTTTTTATTTTCTAAATTAATGAAAACAGAAGAAAGATGTTACTTACGTACTTTTGACTTTTTATTAAAGTATCATTTTCTTTTTCCTTAACACGTAATTTTTTAATAATGTTGCTATGTTGAAGTTGCTGTTTGCTTAATTTTTCTCCTTCTTCTCTGAGTTCCTTAATAATTTCATCTTTTTCAGCATTTAAAGTAGACAATTCTTGAGATGATAAACGCGTAGCTGCTTCTACTTTCAGCTGTTCCAAATTTTTTCTTAATGAATCTCGTTCTCGTATTGCTTGTTGAAATTTTCTTTCTAAGGCAGAAAGCCGTTGCGTATATTCATCAGTAATTTGATTTATATTTTGGTTTTGCTCTGCATGTTTTTCAAAGTTATCAAGTTGTCTATATAAAAAGAAAAAAGATATAAATAAAAAATTAAGATAATATCATAATAATATTCTAAAAAAATAAAAGAATAACTATACATTCTTTAGTCATACATACTTTTTTTGAACTTACTTTTTCAAATTATTATTTTGTTCATGCAATTCCATATTCATTCTGCTAACATCAATAAGTTTTGATTCTCTAGCTTCTAATATTTCTGTCATTTCTTGTATACGTTTTAATAATTTTTCGATTTCAACGTTTGCTTCATCAGATCCTACGCTAATTTCACTCAATTCTCTCGAATGTCCTTTAGTTTTTAATGTTTTCAATAAAAGATCGCCGCCTTTTGCTGATTGCAGTTTTACCAAATTCTGTCGTGATTGTATAGAACTTGAATCACCGTTTGGACTTTTTTAAAAAGAAATTATTTGTTATTAAACTCGGAAAAAATTGATTATAATTATAAATATATATACAGCTATAAAATAAAATTACACATAATTATTATTTTATAGTCATACCTATACCTGGATATAATTTCGATATCGCTAGAAGTAGTAGTTTCCAATTCATCTCCACTAGTATGACCACTGGTTTGATCTGAGCCAATTTTTACTAAATCAGATCGACTATAATAAATAAAATCAAATTTATATTTGAAATAATTATAATTATATTGTAAAGACTTATTAGATATAATACCTCTCTGATGAAATAGGGGAATTTTCTCGAGGCATTTCCGTACCTTGTATTTCTGCCTCAATAATTTCACTTCCTTTCTCAATCATTGCATCTTCTAACATTGTCTTTACATAGGAACTAGAGTTTAAGGGTGCTTGTAAAACTTTTCCTTCTGATTTATGAATCAATTGTGGATTTTCTTCTGAACTACTCTCTATTAAAGTACCTTCACAACTTGAGTCTGTTGAAATTAAGACCTGATCTGAAACTTCTATCTTTTCTGATTTAAATAGATGAGTAATTTCGATAGAATGTTCTGCTTCTGCAGGTTCTATAGTAGAATTTATTAATCGATCAAAACTCTTTCGATCAGATTCAGATATTTTACCTGCTCCATCAAAATATTCTGGTTTACGGATTGGTTGAGTTGTAATTGCTTCAATTGGTAAATGTAAATTATGTTTTTCAGTTAAAGAATCAAGATTCAAATCCAGTTTTGTATCTGTATTAGCTTTTTTTAAAGTTAGCTTACTATCTAAACACAAATCATGTATTTTATCATTTGATGAAATACCACTAGGCATTTCCACTTTATTCTTTATTTGCTCTTTTTGCTGAAGCGTTTCTAACATTGTTATAACTGTACTTTCTGATGTAGAAGTATAAGAATCTTCTGCTAAGCTTATTTCATCTTTTTCATCAGTATAAGATATTGTTTCTACATTTTCTGATAAAACTTTCATTGAATGTCCACTGGATAGACTTTTATGTAAATGTAATTCGATTCCTAGATATGTTTCTGTTGATGATTGCTCATCCATATTGCTTATATATAAATTTTCATGCAATGTTTTGACTTCTTCCATTGGAGATTCATATGGTGAAATATCAGAAGATGATGGATTTATCACATTTTCTTTACTTATAAGTTGTGGAACATTGATATCATCCCAACATGGAGTTAATGAATCATCCCGATCTAAAATAGATGATGAATCAGAATTTTTTTGATCTATAGGAGATAAATAAGGACTGGTATCACTTTTCCAATCTCCTAATACTTCCACAGAACTTGGAGATGTTACCAAACTATCTGGTAGAATTTCTACAGATTCGGAATTAACTTTAGTTCCTGTAGCTGGACTTGCCAGATTACTAACAGAACAACTGTCTGAATCAGGAGATGTAGTACATTCAGTATTAGATCGAGAACCAAGAATTTCAACACTCTCCAAACTTTTCTTATCATTTTCTGGAGATACAAAAGATAATCTATTGGATGTGGAGACAGGAGAATCTGAATCATACTCTCGAGTTTCTTTGTCTTCAGATCTCATTTTTACATCTTCTATTTTATTATTAATATCTTTCATTTCCTTTGAAGAATATTCTACTATCTTAGGATTATTTATATTACTATTTGAACAATCATTAACCTCATCATCTTTGGCAAAAGTTATACTTGTATCAATTGTTTCTAATGAAATTTCTTGTTTTAGATCATTACATGTATTAACATCTTGACTAAGAACATTTTGATCATGAATATTTTTCTCTTTGCAAATTTCTACTTCTTTAGATTCTTTTCTAGGATTCAATGATTTAACTTTATAATCTTCTGAAAATGATGATGAAGATACAAGTTTTTTTTCATTTTCAATAGGTGTATTTTGTAAAGATTTGGAAAGAGCATTAGCTTTTGCATTATGATCCATTTCATTAAATTTTGGCGATTCAAAAAATGATCCAGTAAAACTACCCCATATACTACTTGTAGCTTCTTGTTTAGATTCTTTCATTTTATCACGATGTGGCTGAACATCATGATGAACATCACTTTTTAATCCCCATGATGCAAAAAAATCTGATGTATCTTCTGTATGACTTTCTAATGGTTTTTGATCCTCATCTTTGATATCTAGTGCTTTATCAATTGTTTTCTGAGCTTCTTTCAAAGCAGACTTAGCCAAATTGGCAAATCCGGTGGCATCAAACCAACTCATTCTTTATTATATCTAAGAAATATATAATCATGATAAATATAAAAAAAATGAATAATATTAAAATAATGTATTTTTGTTAAACATTTATTATACTACATTAAAATTATATAAAAAATTATTTATACAAAAAAAAATTATATGAAATTTTACAAAGAAGAGAACAAAAAGAAAACAATATAATAATTAGAGGTTAGAATATATAAAATATTTATATTACATTTGACATTATTTTTCATATATACTTGAAAATCCATGTATATAATAAACTAAAAAAAAATTACACAATTTATAATTAAAATGAAATATAATGAGAAATTGGTGTTTGTATTTTCGTGCTAAAAATTCACGATAAGAAAGCAAAAGACACAGCGTTTAGCACTATATTTTGACGTATATATTGTCATATATTATACTTGACATTAATTTAAAATTATTAATATTATCGTATTAATTTATTTTATGAAGAAAATATTTAATTACTAATAATATCAATTAAATAATTTAAGCAAGAAAAAAAATTTATTTACTTACACATATTTATTTGCATATTGTTTTAGAAAATTTTGTAAAATATAAAATTAATGAAATTAAAAAAATAAAAAATCGAGAATAAAATAATCTTGAATTATTTTTATCACGAATTCATACTAATTATTACATTAAACAAAAATATTGATATACACACGATAACATATTTTATAAACGTTCTTTTTGTATAAGTTATAATAATTAAATATCTATTTGTATCTATTTGTTAAAATTTATATATAAAAATATATAAAAAGAAGAAAAGATATAGAAAAGATAAAATTTATTAAGTACTTGATGATGATAGCATACTTGCATTCTATTTCTCTTTTGGAATAATTTTATAAATAGTAAAAAATACTCGATACTTTTTATTAATTTTTAATATAATATTTGTATATTTCGATGTGCCAACAAGATATGTCTACAAATTATACTATCTACTTATTATGTATATGTACTTACACATGAATGTAGTTTATCGATGCTTTCAATCATAAAAAGTTTTTCTTTTCATAAAAACTATACATTTTTCTTGTTAAAATTTTCTTCTTTGACATCATAAACAGCAAACTATAGTTAAGTAAATGCAATGCTTTGTAATATAATATATTTTTTTCAATTCAATAATAGAAGTGCTGAAAATTGTTCTTAGAGAGAAATATTTTCAACAGCTCCAGTGGCGCAATTGGTTAGCGCACGGTACTTATAAGACAGTGAATCGTGAGCAATGCCGGGGTTGTGAGTTCGAGCCTCACCTGGAGCAGTTTTTTTTATTTCAAGATTATTCTCTTCACAAATTAACGATGTATTATTATTAATTGTTGAAAATATATTTTCGATAAAATTATTTCTTAAAAAATATGTAAATGTATGGTTAAACGAAGATTTACATTAACAAAAGAAAATAACAACAAAAGGAGTTAATTACACAAATGATTTACTTGTATTTATTATTTCGATTCAATTTTATGAAAACCTAATTGGTAAATACCATGCATCTAATTCTGAACAAAGTTTCAATCCAACTGCAAATAATGCGAGAGATGTTAATGTACTTCTGATAAAAGAATCATTTTTTAAGGCACGAATAACACAGGAAAGTGAACAAGTACAAATATCATCGAAATAACTTGTACCCTTATTTAACAAATAAGAATCTATGATGCTTTGCCTTTCTTCAAGTTTGCGTATTCTATTCTCTATAGAAATCATTAAATATTTTAACATTTTAACATTTTAAATATTTTAACATTCAATATTAACAATATATAACAAAATATACTTACTTCGCGATATACGACGAGGGCAGAATGGATCACATTCCTCTGGAAGTATTACAGGCTCTTCTTTATCCACACGCTTTAGCTTTTTCATCTTTTTCACTTTTTCTGGAAAAACCGAAAAATTATTATTTATTTTTCTTATTTTTTCCATTTCTTTCACGTGTTTCTAAAAATTTAGCTATACATATATTTCGATCTATCATTTTTCGATATGTTTCTAATCATGTACATCGTAATTACCCTCGTCTATCTCCCACTGTGTAGCAGATTCTATATGAATTTTTGGAACTTCTGGAGGATATTCTTTTATAAGCTCTGCGACCTCAGGAGGATATTCTGTTATTATTTCTGGGATCCCAGGAGGATATTCTTTTACAATTTCTGGGACCCCAGGAGGATATTCTTTTACAATTTCTGGGACCCCAGGAGGATATTCTTTTACAATCTCTGGGACCCCAGGAGGATATTCTTTTACAATCTCTGGGACCCCAGGAGGATATTCTTTTACAATCTCTGGGACCTCAGGAGGATATTCTTTTTTAATTTCTGGAACCTCAGGAGGATATTCTTTTTCAATCTCCGCGACCTCAGGAGGATATTCTTTTATAATTTCTGGTTCTTTGATTTTAGGAATCTCTACCACATCTTCTTCTTTGATTCTAGGCTCTAATTCATAAAACTCCCGAAGTTCTGGTACTTTTTCTGGATCGTATTCATATTCAATAACTCGTTCAATATCTGGTTTGATATCGGGTTTGATATCAGGTTTAATATCTGGTGGCTCATAAATTTTTTTTTCACTTGGAGGAAGATCTTTCTTTAAAATCCATGGTGCTTCAGTAGCTGGAAATTGTATTAATTATTTTGAAGAGCAAAGATAAGTAAAAATATTTCAAATAAAGAATGACGAACATAAGCTATACCTATTTTTTTTAGTTGAATCTTTACCAAAGGACACCATGGTTTGCATGCAGGCATTTAGATTAATTTCATAAAAATCTTTAAAATCGTTTTAAAGATTTACAATAATTCTATCAAACCTTCCATAATAAAAATTTTGATCGAAAAATCGATCTTGCTGGTTATTTGACGGTTTGCTATATCATTAATGGTTGACAAATGATTTTCGTGTATTCAATTATCCCATTGCTCTCTTTCTTTGAATTATACCATACAATATTCGAATAGAAAAATATTTTTGATATAAATTGGTATTCTATAGATCATCGAAAGAAAATTGTGAAATGAATATTTGTGAAAAAGAATGTTTAAATGAAATATCTGAGTCAAGTTCGGTTACTGGCTCAATATTAGATAATTTTAATAATTGCGGCTGTAAGAAAAAAAAGGAAAAGAAAACCATTTTTTACGAAAAAAATGATGTGTTGCCTTCGAATTATCTTGATCAAACAATATTTCGGTTGTTAATACCTGCATTGGAAGAAACACTTATCGAGGCATCTAAACAAAATGTTCTTCGGGTAATTGTAATTTTTTAAATTGATCTAACAATGATTTAAATCCTAATTTAAATTTAAATTTAAATTCAAGATTCAAATATTTAATAATACGTATAAATAATTATAAATAAATCATTAATAGGTACAAAAATGTCGTTTTAATGGTATCGATTATATCGCAGAGATTTTATGGAATCGTAATCCACGTCGTTCGAAAATATTTTCACCTCCTCTAAATGTATTCCAAATTCCATCATTTAAAGATTATTTGCGTGTTAAGTAAGTGAAAAATCTCAAATGATATATATATATATATATATATATATATATATATATATAAAATATACATTTTATTTATTTTATAAAAATTTTATACATTTTATTTATTTTATCTTTAGTCCTAGGCCATATTATCCAAAATCTTGGTTATGGTCCGAGGATGAAGCGGCATTATACATACAAAGATATATTCGTGGTTGGCTTGTAAGAAAACGCACGGATATTCAAGAAATGAGACAATTTTGGAAGGTAATAAAAAACATTGAAATATATTTAAGATATAATTTTTTATTTTATTCAAACTTATGTATTATATTGTATCTTATTTTAATTATATCGATTATTTTACATTTTAATTCGTTACAGGATATTGCGATGAAAAATCTCTTTGATAAAAAGGAAAATGATATTCTGCAATCTCAAAAATTTTTAAGTATGGATTATTTGAAATTTATATCAGTAATCATATAATTTTTAATATGATATTAAGATTGTTTCTTTATAGATATTTCACAAGATGAACGCGAAGCTATAATTAAATGTGAAAAATATCGATCAATGGCACCAAAGGAGGGAAAACTTTTATTTAAAGATCTTACCAAAGGGTAATATTCTAGTTAAAAAAATATTTCATTTTTATTATTACATTATAAGATTCGTTGAATATATAAAATTATATTCATGATGTGTTCTCTTGCTTAATATTTGCATATAAACTAGGACTTGCTGGTTCTCCTAATCCTATTTCAATATTAACTGTAGGAGTTTCACCCTCTTCAGCGATTTTATAGTTTTTAATACCTAAAGGAGCATATTTGATTGTTAGTTTTAAATCGGAAGATTCTTCTTTCAGATTTTTTTGACGCATCAATATTTCTTTCAAAAGAGGTGGAAAATTTGTAGTTCTTGGCATGATCTTCTGTATTGGTTGTTTAGTTCTGTTTATATAATTTGCCTCCTGATCTTTAGGAATCAACATATAATCTGGCTTAAATGTCACTGTATCTATTTGTACAGGTAGAGGAAGTTTTTTACCTCGGAAAACTTGCTCGACCAATACTACAACATTTCGCGGATCCTAGAATATAGAATTTTTTTTTACTGGCTTATTTAAATTATTGTATTATAATTATCATATTAATCATTATAAGAAAGAAGAATATACATGAAAATGTTTTGAAGTATCTGGTAACGCTGCAACTTTAAGTATTTTCATATAGCATGCTTCAGGATATCTTTGTTGAGTATTTCGTATTATCATTCTACCTACGCCATGGTTCTTCAAATTTCCTAATATTTCCCACAATGGTTTACCTTTCAAATAATGCTTCCTACCAATGTATTTTATCACCATATTTTGCTCACTCAGTATGTTTTTGTTTTTAAAATCGGTTAATTTCCTTTTTACTGAAATAAGGTTAGATTTCTTGTTGAATGTAAACAAGGAGGGTAAATAGTGGAAGAAGGACAGATATAAGGCAAAAATTCAGACATCAACGCCATCTTCAGAGTATCGCAAATAAAATATGTAATAGAGAAAGGATAGAAATAGGATAAGAATTGATTATTAGCGCCATTTCCTAAATGCTAAAATATTTTCTCGAAGCAAGATAAGAAAAACTAAGAATTGAGGATTAGCGCTAATTTTGAATACTGAAAATATATTTCTAAAAATATTCAAAAGATGGCGTCAGTCTTTAATTTTAATAAGCAATTTTGTATAATTTTGAAAGATACTTATAATTTTCAAACAAGAAAAAGTAATGAATCATAGTTAATCTCAAACTATTTACAAGTGTTACAGCTTTAATTTCTATATTTAAAAAATGGAAAATTTTATTCAAAAGCTAAAATATTTATATTTTATTATAATTTTTTATTTTATTATGCGACTATTAAATGTTGTCTGCTTACACTGCAAGATAGTAGTGTCATAATGTCAATTTTCTGAATAATTTTCCAAATATTTTTTTAATTTTTAATTTTTAAATTAGATTTTTTGTTTATAAATTAAAAGTTTGTTTATTTTGAAATTATTATGATGCAATATGAATATATGTTATTCATACAATATATATATATTGAATAATGATTAATAATATTTCTAATAAATAAAGGAAATAATAAGATTATGTAATGTTTATTACAACAAAGTATAACAAATATATTGCAAATAAAATGCAGTACTTAACGATCCGAATTTATTTCGAATCACTCACTTACTTCGAATTCACAAAAAAAATAATTATTAATCGTTTATAAAATAATAATTATAATTAATTTACTTAACATACTACAACTTAACACACACATTCTTATAACGTATTATAAATTATAATTATCGTATAAAATCTTTGAAAGTTATGATGAAATTGTATTATATATAAAGTTATAATTGAAAGTTCAATTAAAACGTGACAAAGATGTGTTTAAATAAAATCGAAATAACAAATGAAATTGAATATGATCCAAATATTAGAGGTAGCGAATGATTTTTTTTAATGATGAATCAATAACGATTAATAATTTGTTGAATCCAATCGAGATAATAAGAAACACGAGCATAAACTCCAGGAACACCAGGTTGTCCACAACCAATGCCCCATGATACAATTCCTGCCAACTGCCAACGACCATTTCGTTCGCAAACCATTGGTCCACCACCATCACCTTTGCAAGCATCTTTTCCTTCTTCTCCACCAGCGCAAATAAATCCAGGATGTAAATTGAAACCTGGACCTAATCTTGTTCGTCTCATTTGTTGTTCACAGATTTGATTGTTTATCACAGGAACGTCAACTTCTTTTAAAATATTTTGATATTTTCCAAAGTCTCCGAATGCATCTTTACCCCATCCAGTTGTCCAGCATCTATATTATTCGCATGAAAAATTAATTTTGAAAAACGAAATTACAAGTAAATGAATAAATATAAATAATGTAAAAAAAAGTAAGTAAATAAATAAATAAATAAAAATAAATAAATGCTTACCTGCTTCTAATGAAATCATCGCGTTTGTCTGGTAAACAAGCAGGACTAATGTGTGGATTCTTTTGGAAATCGACTTCATGATTTATTTTCAATATCGCGATGTCGTTATAAAGAGTGCCGGCATAAAATTCTGGATGCACGTAGACATTTGCTATATCACGTTCTATATAGGGATAAAATTCAACATCATGATTTACATCCCATTCTCCTAATCGAACACGAAGATCTCGTGCTGCATAAGTTTTTACACAATGAGCCGCCGTGAGGATGTGTCGAGGAGAAATCAGAGTACCACCGCATACGTACACGCTTTCCGTTGGATCCTTTTTCAATATCGCTACTTGCCAGGGATATTCACCTATCGAATATAAATGAATTAAATTTGATTATTAATTTTACACGAGATCGAGATTTAAAAATCTATTTCTTACCGAATTCAGCATCACCGTCAACGTAAGAAGGGGTTTTAATTCTTCCATTGATTCCTTGAGTATATCTGATTCCGCACTGACCGGGTCGTGGTTTTCTCGATGGTTGTTTTTGCGAACAGCAAACATAACCTGGACCACAAATTCGAGCTGATCCAACGCTTGCGTATTGTCTCTGTTGAAAAAAAAATAAATTTTTATTTAGAGATGTATTTATATATCATATCAAAAGTTTAACCATAAATAAATTATATCTATTTATATATACATATTGCGTATATAACGTGTCAAATGTTTAAAATTTTTTTCTCTTCGATTTATTCAATTTCGATCGCCAATACTTACCTCCGTTATACGTTTCGTTTCCATTCTCGCTTCAGATTGTACGTCACGCTTTCTTCTATTCGGAAAGAAAACTTTGCCATCAGTTGTTTTTTTTGGAATCGTTGATCCATTCGCATGATCGGTAGATATTTTATCATTGCTACGCGCGATACCATGATAATTCTCCTCGTAATCGTAATTGTAATCGTAATTGTCATTGTCAACGTCATCGTCGTCTCGATAGTAATTTGAATATCGATGGGGATAAGGAGGTGTCTCACGATAACTATAATGATGGAATGAAGGACCGGATGGGTTTACGTAATATGGTTTCTCGTAAAACTCGATAGGTTTGGGAGGATAATGCGGCGCATACGAAGGTCCATAACTTTCGAACAGCGTTTGCTTCTTGTGAGAGAGCAGATGCCCGAGTTTCTGCACGATATTCCGATTAGGCGTTACGTGAAAATTGACAAACGGTTTTACCACTTTTTCGCCGTATTCATCTTTGGTGAATTGTACAGCTAGTAGAGGATTCACGGAGACCAGGCCTAAATCTATGCCTTGATCGGTCGAACCGTACCCTCTGTATGGATTTACCAGAACATTGCTACCGTAAGGGTTGATCGGGTACGGGCCACCGGTTTGCGGTAGACCGAAACTGATTTCCCAGGTCGGCTTGAAGTTTAATTTCGAAGAGTCCAGATCGCTAGCGTCGAGTCTCTGCAACCAGAGATTCGAACCAGTCGTGGATAGAGACCGACATACTTTCCGTATTTTGCTATTTCGTTACACTATTCGATATTCGTCCGAAATTACAACTCGTATAAATATAAAAACCCGGGACCCTGCCCTCTGACTTTCGCTATTCGAAACGAAACGACGCCGACAATATCAACGATTCTATCTAGTGGCTAAGTTCTAATAACGAAGTAACAAGACTTGATATTCTTACCCCTTCACCGTTAGACTTCTTTCTTCCTTCGATATTTATCGATTCGCCATCACTCGTCGTCGTTTCCCTCTTGCTTCGAGCTTTGTTCGTTTCCTCAGTTCGCTGTTCATCCTTTTGTATAACAGTTTTAAAATCATTCGATCCGAAGGCAAACGTTTCGTTCGTATTCTTTTCTATCACCATCGCGGTTGTCTCCTCCGTAGATTCGGCCTCGATATTCTTTTCCAGATTTCGAGGATCGATGGGAAGGAACAAATCGTCCTTACGACCTGCTTGTTCCCTTGGGCACTGTCCGTACGGTACGCAGACGCAATCCTCCGTATAAAAATCATTGCCTTCGTTGTTTCCGTAATAATAACTGCTAGTCGATCCAGAGGTAACGTAATCGTTGGAAGACGATTGAACGGCGTTAGGAGAAACGTAGTTGCCCGGTGAAAAGTATTTGCCAGATTTATAACCGTCCGCCTTACCGTGCGAATCAAAGTCTCGCGTCGGTTTCTCGTACACGGGATATCTCTCAGCGTAGCTGCTCGCCGACACGGAACCATCATTGTTCGTCGTTCCTTTTACTTTGAACGCCTTTTTATAATCGTCCAAATCCTGGAAACCGGCACCGAGCACTCCAGAGCTGTGAATATCGTAACCCGTTCCTATATTTCCAGAACCGTAACTAAGAGACGAAGGGACGCCACCGATCGTCGCGCCACCATCCGCGTGATGATAGTGATGATGAACGTGTTGCTGGACGGTTTCCGAGCCGATCGTCGGTCTCAACGCGATCTGCTTTTTGTCGATCAATTGACCGTTGCCCGCGAATTCGAAATTTTCTCCTGCCTCGTACACAGGCCTCGCCGAGAATGAGGGATAGCCGGGTTTCTTGAACACGGGATAAGAAGAGGAGGAGACAAACGAAGGTGGATGAGGCGCACCACCAACTCCGTAGATCACTTCCGGCGCTGGTGGTCCGGAGGAAATAAATCCAGGCGGTCTTACGGCAGGAGTGTATGGCCGTTTCACAGGTACGGCTGGTAGAGGTCTGCCGACAGGTTTGATAGTCACGGGTTGAGCGTAAATTATATCTTGCGGATATATCCCACGATGAGGAGAGTAGTACGGCCGACGTCCCTCGATATTGTCGCACTGAGTAAATAATTCGTATTTCATTTTTCCTGTTTTTCTTCTTTTTTTTTTTTTTCGATCGAATTTTTATTCAAATCCATCTAGAATACACTTACGTTCATCAATCCTAGAGAGCATAGTTTGTCCCTGATGTATGTACGAGCGATCGTTTCGTTTCCCAATTGAAGGACATTCTTCACCTCCGGGTCTGCGTATAATTGATCGAAACCCTCGACGTTGCGACCCTGCCGATTAGACACGAGAATTTCGTCGATCACCGATTCTACCTAAATATATATAGAAGACACGTCGATACATGGTTTAAAATAATACGAGTTACAATCGTAGGAGAGATCATAGTCTTAGAACTTTCTTAGTCTACTTACGGATCGTTGCTCGTTGGGAGGATTGACGATTTCTATGTTCGGATTTGCATCTCCATCGCCATCTAAAACAGCTCTTTTCCCTTTGCCCGGTTCCCCGGGATTATCGACTTGCCATGACCATTCACCGGGATTATTCACCGGAACTTGTGTCGCAAAAGTGTTGTGAACGATTATTCCGAGTAACCAAACGAACCTCAGCATTATTCTAAGGGGAAAAATCGAAAGAAAGATTGTATTGTGTCGTTTCTCTTTCTCTTTCCCGCCAAACGATATTGAAATTTTTTTTAAACAGCGAGGAAAGAAAGAACGAGCGTCGAGGAAAGATATTGGAACAATAGTGAAGACCGACCGACAAACCTCAACCGAACGAAAGCGAGAGGATGTCGGGAGAAAGTCGCCTGACCAGGTCTTTGCGCGTCTTTTACACGCCTACGTAGGAAACACATGTTTTCCAAGTACGTCTTCTTTTCGAAAATTTTCGACTCGGGTGAAAGTTGTTGCGTAATATTTGCGCGGTATTAAATTAAACGTATTCTACTACTTCGTTCCACGAATATTAAATATATGGAATATATGTATATATATATTCGTATAACAATGTTTTCGTTTAAAAAAAAAAAAAATAATAATCCAAAATTTTAAACCGCGTGTCTGCGAAAGTGAAAACGAAAGCTGAGGAGAAAGTTGAGGAGGAAACGAAAGTCAAAAGGGAAGGGTCGAAACGATCCTGATTTAATTCTTACCTTCTTATCTTCACGTCGCGAAACGAAAAAACTTATCCAAGATTTTTTTTTACAATCCGCAACTTGACAGCGAAACGCGTATTCGATGAGCCGAGTTTCGCTCTCTAACCAAACGCTTTCTCCATGAACGAGGTTACTCTGTGCGTTCACCGATGCTATTCGTATCTTATATAGACGTCCCTTTCGGAGATGCTGAGACCCCAGCACCAACAACCCACTAGTGGGGTATGGGCTCGTGTGACTCATGCTTGCCGGACATCCGTTTCGGATACGTTCCTCGAGCCGCGCCGAGGAACTCTTTCAGCTCGCGTGAAATTCGCGCCACGCCACGTGCTTTTCCAATTCAACACGCGTCGGATCGCGTAATACCCTAGGTCATATTTCTCTATGAAAAATACGAATTATCCATTGTGAAATGGAAATATATATATATATTTATATGTTTACTCGTAAATATATTCATGGGATTTTTCATCGATAAAAACAATTATTAAGGAAAGGTCAACGAATTAAATTTTTCACATTTTCATCGCGCGGGGAATGACGTTGATGCATATCGAGAATGTATTTATATGTATGTGCATATTATGAAAGTTTGATTTGATTAATTAAAAGAAGAGGGAAAAAAAAAAATAAAAAATAAATAAAAATTCAGCGGTGGATCGGGGTCGGATGACGCGACACGAGCAACGTAGGTGCGTACAAATCTACGCAACCGGATTGCATAACTGGGGATTTTCGTTAATACATAGCTTTACGTAACGTCGTCCATGAAGTCTCCTCCTTTATAAACAAGAGCTAATCTAAAATCAACGCATAATTTGATCGGATTAATTATCAAAAGGGATAGCTTAACCCCCCGCTCGAGACTTCGAATAAGGTTAAAACGGAAAAAGTTTTATTCCATTTCAAGTTAAATATTCTAATTTAATAGTCTAAACTCGACGTTATAATTATTGAATCGCGAGAAAGCATTACAAGAAAGTTAACAATTTCTCCTCCTATTGCCTTGAAAATGGGAAAGTAAAGGAACGATTGATCCAAAACTAGGAAAACATTCCGTGTTTGGAAGCTTCGAATTTTCGATACCGAAAATGTGATGTCGATGAGATTAAAAAAAAATTAAACTGTTTTCGAACGCCTCTTCGATCTACCATTTCCGTCGCACTTCTTTTCCTTTATACCTATGCTTTCGAGATCCGGGAGAAAGTGCGTGTTCCTCTCCGTTTGTTGCTCGAGAAAAAAAAATATTGATCAATTTATAAATATATTATAAATTCGATCGTTGTATCGATAGATTAAAATTATACGACGACAGCAAAGATCAAATTCGAATTAATTTACGAACAATTGTGAAATGTTAGAAAGGATACGATATTGCATAGATGTTACGCAACGCGGATTTTCCACCCTCTCTCTTTCTCGTAACCCTCTAGATTTTACGCGTGCCAATAGACTTCGATTCGCGGTGAAATCGCAATCCGCTTGGATTTTCGAAAGTACTGGGGAAAACCAGAGGGAAAAAGCAAGAGGTAAATACCGAAATCGTTACGAATTATATTTACAATGAAAACTTTTCTTTTTTTAAACATTAAATTAAAGATATGGTGGTATCATGGTAGATGAAGCGAATATTATTATTCCTCGCGCATCATTTTCATATAATACGCGTGAAAGAGTTTCGTTGACGCAGAGAAAGCGATGCCTATTTTCACTTTCGATTTCGATTCACGTTTAAGGAAGTGGGTAAGGAAGGGAGGTGCGAGTATTTGAACGAAACATTTCGATTTTACGAATTGATATTTAACTGTATATTTCGTGGTTTGCCGAACAAATTTATCGATATAAGATACATGAGAATAATAATCTATGGGAAGGGAGAAGTCGTATTCCGCACGTTGGTACTGGCTAGATCCAGTTACCGCTCGAATCCAAGAGCGAGTGACGTCAGTAGATAATACGATAACCGTGCTGCTCGATCGAGTAAGTGGAAGGTGCTGCCGCCAGTTCGATCGGAGGTAAAACTGGTAAGGCGTAAGCGTACGCCGAGATCTGGAAGAAAGGAAACAGAGTTACCTTGCGCGTTTAACAGACGAGAAACTATCGGATGAATAGCTGTTGGATCGAACAACTGTCGTTTACAGACCTGTAAAGGTGAGAGAATGGGTGCCGCGGCTAGTGGTGTCGCCAGGGGTGCCAAGTTGGCCAGTTTGGTCGTGGAGGCCGGTGTTTTTACGTCGGCCATCATGCTCAGAGATTTGGCAGATGCGGAAGACTGTGGCGGTGCCAACGTTGCGGTTGATTCCGAAGAAATCGGTAATGCAGGCAGTGTCGGGATTGGCGGATTCTCCGTTTTAGCTGGCAACGAGGACGTTGGAGCGGCGTCAACCGTGGCGATCGCGACAGCGAGAACGATCTGAAGGAATCGACGATTTCTTTTCTTAGGGGGAAGTGAACGCGAAAATTATCGTATCTACGAGATCCAAGTAGATGATTCGCGGAGAAAAAAAAAAGAGAGAGGAAAATACGTTTTACTCACGAATTTCAGCATGATGAATCCTGAGATTTGCGCGCACAAAAGCTCGTTTATTTCTGACCGTGGATCGAGGGGAATCTCTCCTACTTATAGAGATCTTGGAGGTGCCGTAAAAAGGAAACCCGTCTTCGTTCCCTACACATGTTTGTTGTATTCCTCTTTGACTTCAGGGGCGGGACTTATCCTGTAACGTGGCTTCACCTTGAACGGGCGTGCATGAAAAATCTTAGGGAATATTTTTTTCCCCGGCTACCAGCTCCACCAGAAAAATTGACCGGAATAAAGGACGGGAAGAATTTCGATCGAAAATTTAATTAAATCGGTGCAGGCAGTACAATCGGATGCTGTTCGCTACGCCGCTGAAAACTCTTCTATAAGAGATGTTAAGATGTAACGTTTAATTTTAGATCGAGAGAATCCTTCACAAAGGACAAAGAATAGAACGGAGAATAGAATTGTCGAGGCGCGATAATCGAAACGTAAGCTTGGACGGAACGAGTATCGCGTGGATTGATTGACATAAGCGGGCGTCGAAAACTTGTGACGTAATATGTTGCCATTGAGTTATAATGAAAATTGTCTTCCATTGAATATCGATTCAACGATGATCGATACGTTTGAACCGTCCGTTTCTGCGCACGAATTTTTGCGGACCGAGTTGCAGTGTTTCCATAAAAAAAAAAAAAAGATAAAATTCTGAAAATTCGCTTTCAACAACCGCATAAAGTTGAAAATTTCGAAAAAAATAAAATATTTTCCGTAAAATCCCGGTGTCGATGCACCCACGTGAAGAAGGGATAAGGGCGGTACCTGTTCGGACGACAAAAATCCACTTGGCGATTGTAACCGGTTCGCAGGACGATCTAGGTACATATTTTGCTCGTCCTTAAACCTCGAGGCCAAGGAACTTTCTAGAATGTTTAACCATTTTCTTCTAACGTTTTATCCTCAAAAAAATTATCTCGTAAACTCGTCGATCTCGATAATTCTTTACATAGATGATCAAATTTTCGAAACATAAATTTCGAAAAAAATAAATGAAAGAAAGGAAAAGGAAAAAGAAAAATACCAGGAAACAATGGGAAGAATCAATGAAGAACGGAGACGGAGAAAAAAACGCACAGGTAGTAGAATGAAAATTAGCAAAAATTTATTGACGAAAATTAATAGTCGACAGCTTTGATTTTCGAATCATGTCCGATTCCAGGTGAGATGATCGGGAAGGGGGGAGAATACCGTGATTGGGGAAAGCACGATCGACTAGAGACGGCTGTGATGTCGAGTTGTGGTCGCAGTTGTTGAGCGGATTCAGTACGTGGCGACGACCGGGGCGTGAGCGTACACGGCCGCTGCTGGCGCAGCGGCGACGATCGGTGCTGCTGTCTTGACGACGGCGGCGGTGGCCACGGGGGCTGCGATGTAGGGAGCTGCTGCGACGAGCGGGCTCTTCACGGACACTTTGTAGGTGTTGGCGTAGCTGGTAGCGACCGGAAGGGTGTGGGCGACCGCGACCGGGGCAGCGGCGACCACGGGCGCTGCGTGGACGGCCGGTGCCAAGAAGCCTGGTGCTGGTTCCGGCGCTGGGGCGGCCAGGGCGCAGGCGAACAGGGCGAACAGAGCGACGAATTTGTACATGGTTGCTGTGCTCGTGTCGACGAAAAAAGCGGCTCGAGAATTCGTACTATAGCGGCTGGGATCGCTGACAGTCGAATGATGCTTGACCAGTCGGGCGGCTGCCCTTTTATTCGCCCGACTTGACCTCTCCCACCCAAGAAACCGCGCGCGCTCCATTCCATCCGATTCGACCCGGCTTCGAACCAACGCTGTCCTACCACTTACGCGTTACCTTCAATACCGGCTGCCCGCCGTGTATTCAGGGTCCTTGCGTTTTTCGCTTCGTACGCTCGCGCGCGCGCGTCGAGAGAACATTGCCAAGGCCTTTCGCGCGCCTCGATCTGGATCCGCGTGCTCGAAAGATCCTGGTCGCTCTCTTTTTCGATACCCGATAACGTTTGATCGCTCGCCTCGCTCGGGGAGAAACGAATTCGCGAGCAAGGTGTTGGCGTAAGGTATCGCAAGAGGTAGGAACAAACGTCTATAAACGGGTAAAGCCCACTTGTATTTCGAGATAATTTCTATTAATTAACCGAGCGTTCGTTAATTAATAATACGCGCGAATCCCCATCTCGTAATCAGATCTCTCTCTATTTCTACGTTAACGTAACGCATCGACACCGATGCGATCGAAGTTAATACCTATACCGATTACGTTACACACAGGCTTGTTTACTTGGAACGGTGATTCGATTGAGTAACGATTGGTAATCCGTGTTTTAACGCCCACTCCGTTACCGTACCAAAAATGCATCGCGACACGTCGTTTAGAAATAACAATTCGTAATAAAATTTAGGAATTAATTCGTTTTCCGAATGAAAAAAAAAAAAAGAAAAGAAAAAAAAAAGGAAAGGAAGAAAAATCGAATTACGAAAACGAAGCGATCCAACTTGACTTCGCATAGTGTGCCCTGATAATTTACGAGACGGTCGTATTCTTTCCGGAATCGGTCCACCTCGTATCTTTCCTCCTTTCCCTTTCCCTCGTTTCGTTACTCTTTTTTTTGTCATACGCGACTGACTGGTCGCGTATTTCGCGGCAAGGTCGCGTTTCGTAAATGCCTCCCCCTCCCCCCCCTCTTCACGTCATGGTGAACGCCGTCCAACGACAAAGTTCGTCCTCCACGAGCTTACACTTTTTTCTTCTTTTACTTTTTTTTTCATCTTTCATTTTTCTCCCGTTTTTTTCGTCCTTGCTCGTTTCTCTTCTCAGCTTTTATTTTTTTCAGAATGGAAAGATCGGCGGAGGACTCCGACGCGAGAGATCGCCGATAACCGTGAGCCTAGGCAACGCCCAAATCCGGAAGGCCTTGGCCTCACGTCGGATATCGTGCAAAGACTTTCGGATTACGGCACCACCACCAGGCAGACAGGATTTTCGAGGCTCTCCAAGTCAAAAGTTAACCAGTCGGTCGTCCGGGAAGGGGGATGCTCCGCTATAAAAGTGGCCGTCGTCGTTCGAAATCGAATCACTCGTGGTTTTATAGAGATCGCGCGAACGATATGTTTCAAACGAGAAAAAAAAAGAAAAAAAATTTCTACGCTACTCGTGTATACGCGATGATCCCGTATATGCTTTCCCGGTATTTGTCGGTAAAATAGAGCGACAAACGCGTCACACCATATTGCATCACGTATTCGCGCTTTATATATACAATACTTTACAATTATTCGAATTATAATAAAATCTTCTCTTCGCGACCGCCCGAACCGACAACGAACCAAATTCTTCTCGCTTCGACAAGCAGATTTCCAGTAATCGATATTCGCAGTCTATTCTCATCCGCTTTGGTTATATTTACATTCACGTAACCGTTGCTTATTAGCACCTGTTCGATGCAAATACTTACGGTTATATATTAGATTCGATACGGTTTTACGTACGTAATAATATAATTTGCGTTACGTTCGATAAGAGAACATAGGGACAAAGGATAAAGATGGAATTGTATGTAACGATGGAAGGGAGGTGGGGGAGGAGGGGAATTACGAACGAAAGAGGCGAAAAGATGCGTAGAGACGATAAACGCAGCGCGTTGCAAAGCAGGAGAGATTTCTGCAACGTTGTGTGTACCGTCTCTGTTCGTGGCTCGCCAACCGCGAATGTAGTAATCTCGAGGAGAGAGAGAGAGAGAGAGAGAGAGAGAGAGAGAGAGAGAGAGAGAGAGAGACCTCGACCGATCGAATGTAGAACGTGGTGGTGGTGGCACGATGAAAAGGAATCGTGCCTCGGGTATGACGATACCGTTGACAATACTATCCGCGTTTTCGTTTCGCAGGACGCTGAATGATTCGTTGGGCCGATCGTTGGAGATTTCGACTTATTACTTTCACCGCTCGACGACCCATCGGCGGCCGTTTATTTCGCGGACGAGGCAGACGCGCAAAAAACGCGCGCAAGACGCATGCGCGGACGGATGAACACGCGCATAAGAAACAATAACAACAACACAACGCAACGCAACACAACACAAGAAAACTGCCCGATGAAACGGATCAATGGAAACGAGGTTTCGATTATTATATAGCCGTGGCCGATTAATCGGTGGATTTTTATTAAAAACAATTTGCCAAGAAAAAATCTTATTGGTGGTCGATTTTACATAATATATTGAAAAAACGTATTTCGATGTGTTTTTTTTAAAGTTACAATAAACGCTGACTTAAGAGGACAGATTGAGATTAAGATAGTCGTTGAAAAGGTGAGGTGGAAGATTCGAACGTGTTAAGGAGAGAAATCTATTTTTAAACGCAATACTAATTCGTGTGATACAGGCACTTTTTCATAAGGAAAACGAAATTTATACTATATATATATTTTCTTTTTTTTTAAAAGACAATTCAACTTTTTTACGGGTGTTCACCCTCACCCTCTTCTTCTTCGTCGAACTCGCCTTCTTCCTCGGCGGTAGCCTCTTGATATTGCTGGTACTCGGAGACCAAGTCGTTCATATTGCTCTCAGCCTCGGTGAATTCCATTTCATCCATCCCCTCTCCCGTGTACCAATGCAGGAAAGCTTTCCGCCTGAACATCGCCGTGAATTGTTCCGATACTCTCTTGAACAATTCCTACGGGAATTTCGAAATGGGATAAAAAATTTTTCTTCCCCCTTTTTTTCTCGCTCGATAAATAATTAATTCTTAGCCCGAGTTTTACCTGAATAGCCGTTGAATTCCCAATGAAAGTTGCCGACATTTTTAACCCGCGAGGGGGAATGTCGCACACGGCAGTCTTAACGTTACTGGGAATCCATTCCACGAAATAACTACTGTTTTTATTTTGAATATTGAGCATTTGTTCGTCCACCTCCTTCATCGACATCCTCCCTCGAAAGACGGCTGCCACGGTCAGGTAACGACCGTGGCGAGGATCGCACGCCGCCATCATGTTTTTCGCGTCAAACATTTGTTGCGTGAGTTCCGGGACCGTTAGAGCTCTGTATTGCTGCGAACCTCTGTTTCGAAAGGAAACAATACGAACGATTCGAGGCAAGATTTCTTTTTCTTTCTTTCTTATATGTATGTATATATATATGTATAAATAATAACTATATAATTCAAGTTAAATTTAGAAACATTAGATACCGCACCTGGACGTTAAGGGTGCGAAACCTGGGATAAAGAAATGCAATCTGGGGAAGGGTACCATATTTACAGCGAGTTTACGCAAGTCGGCGTTTAGTTGTCCAGGAAATCTTAAACACGTGGTCACTCCGCTAAGCGTTGCGCTCACCAAGTGATTCAAATCACCGTAAGTCGGTGTCGTTAACTTCAACGTACGGAAGCAAATATCGTATAGGGCCTCGTTATCGATACAATAAGACTCGTCTGTATTTTCAACCAATTGATGCACCGACAGAGTGCAGTTATAGGGTTCGACCACCGTGTCGGATACCTGCGCGAATCCGTCAATCGAGTTTCAATCGAGATGGATGAGAAAGAAATAGAGGGAAAGAGAGGGAAATGAACGGATACCTTCGGAGAAGGGACCACGCTGAACGTCATCATAATTCTATCCGGATATTCCTCGCGAATCTTCGATATAAGCAACGTTCCCATCCCAGCCCCTGTTCCACCGCCGAGAGAATGAGTCAACTGGAATCCTTGCAAACAGTCGCAACTTTCCGCCTCCTTCCGGACCACGTCGAGAACCGAGTCGACGAGTTCGGCGCCCTCGGTGTAGTGGCCTTTGGCCCAATTGTTCCCGGCCCCGCTCTGCCCGAACACAAAGTTGTCCGGCCGAAATATCTGGCCGAACGGGCCTGAGCGTACCGCGTCCATTGTCCCCGGCTCCAAGTCGACCAGGATCGCTCTTGGAACGTACTTCCCTCCCGACGCCTCGTTGTAATAAACGTTTATGCGTTCCAGCTGGAGGTCGGAGTCGCCGTGGTAGGTGCCGGTTGGATCTATACCGTGCTCGTCGGAGATCACCTCCCAAAACTGTGCGTGACATACAGAGACAGAGAGAGAAAAATAAGAGAGGAAGAATAGGAAAAGGAAAGGAAGGAAGGAAGGAAGGAAAAGATAAAAATTGTTACCTTTGCTCCTATCTGATTGCCGCATTGACCAGCTTGGAGATGGGCAATTTCGCGCATTTTTCCGTTCCTCGATTTCTACACACTGTTCCCGACACGATTTCGTTACTCGCGAACACTTTTCGCTCGATCCCCTCTATCTTTGCTATTCTATCGGTACTATATTTTCCTAAAATACTCGAGAAATTAGCCTGAAACAAAGAGTTTGTCCTGAGCGTACGTACGATCAAGAAAAAAAATCGGCGACGAAATCAACGAGTTGTCGTTTGTTTCCCGGTTGCCTTGGAATCCTTTGTCTCGCCGATCATTTATCCCGCCAACTTCACGTTCGTCGCTCTCTGTCTCCCCTCCCCTCTCTCCCTCCCTCTCCCTCTCCCTCTCCCTATATCGAGATCGAAATGTACATAATTTCTTATCGTTAATTTCGCGAGGATATGAAAGAAAGAAATAAAATAATTTTGGTAAAAATCTTTTTTATTCGTTTCTTTTTTTTTTTTTGTTTTTTTGTTGCAAAAATTCATGGATCAACACGGTAACAAGAAGAAGAAGAAATGAAACGAGAGGGAAACGCGTAATCGGCATCCATTGTTCCAAGATGAACGACGGGCGATCCTCGAAGCTGGCGTGGAAATTCGCGGGTATCGCCAAGGTCGATCTCACCGTTGCGTCTCGTAACCGGATGTTTCCCCTCGGAGCTGATTGTCCTCGAATCGCGTGACGCTCAGAGAATTCTCAGCGCCTGCCGGCGACCAAAGCAGCCGCGGGAAGGCTTGGATAGGCGAGTGGCGCGGCGTGGGCGATTACAGGGCTGGCGATGTACGGCGCAGCGACCGCGTGATTAACAGCGTGCGCGTTGTAGCTGGTCGCGTATGTCCCGACCGTCAACGCTGCTGGAACAGGCGCCGCCGCGAACGCCGCTGGGACGGCGGCTGGGACGGCTGCTGGGACGGCGGCTGGTATCAAGCCGGCCGAGCACGCGGCCACCAATCCGGCGAGCAGAACCTTTTTTTTTTTATTTTAAGAAAAAGAATAGGAAAAATAAACAAGAATGGAGAGATCTTGGAAACGAAATCTTCCGATCGAACTTTCAACTTACCAAGAATTTCACGGCGAACATAATTAATCAGAGAGTTTAAGATCTCGAAATGTGTTTCGAGCGAGTCGCGATGGACAACTGTACTACGATGGATTAGCAGGTGGGTCTTTTATACCGAGTTTCGTCCGGGTATCCACTCCCACTACGGGTGTACACTTGCTGTTTGTAACATTGGTTCGTGGCACGATGCGACCAGGAGCACGCTCCTGCATACCGGATTACTTTTGCTTCGTTTTAGGCCACGCCTGCGATTACCAACGGTAACTGCCTCTACGTCTCCAAATCTAAATTACCTTTTTTTTCTTCTTCTTCTTCTCTTCCTCTTCCCTTCTCGTGACCTTTTTCATCCTGGTTCCTGACGTCGCCACGCAGTGTCGATTACCTTCCAAACGTTCTTTCTTTCCTACGGAACGAAGGTCGTATTTCGTAAATAGAGAGAGAGAAACTTGACAAATCTAGATTTTTACTTGCTTTTGTTCTCTATGAGATTAAAAAAGTAATTAAAGAGAAATATCGATATTGATATTGAAATATGATGATTCGAGGATACGCAGTTATTCTAATCATAAGTAAGTTTCTTTCTAAATGGTGTTTAATTATCTCACGCTCTAGGAGATAGGAGAGAAATTATGTATATTTTCTCGGTCTCGCGTGTGGAAAGATGCGATTAAAATTAATCGGTGGTGGAGGCATCGATGCTCGAATTTCAGTTTCACGGGTAATATGTGCTTGGGCGCGGCCCATGCTCGTTTTAAACGCGGTCGTGCGCACTTGCGTTTACAACGATTGGGACATAGCAAGTTTCGAAGATCGTTCGTTAAACGTGAGCCGAATCTCCTACTGGACGAACGACTGCCTTCGTTCATCAACTTTCTTTCCGATCCATCCGATATAGAACATCGTATCGAATTCTGCGGTGTAACCTATTTCTTTTTTGTGTCATATCTGAGAGAGAGAGAGAGAGAGAGAAACTTAATTTCTTCGTTCAGGTATCACTAATTCGATCATTTGGAAACGATTTGAAAAAGAGGAAAATGAATGAATATATTTTTTTAAAGCAAAAAGGTTCGTTAAATTCTTTAAAAATTGTTTATTCATTATATAAATAATAATAATAATATATATATTTTTAAGATACACATAAATTTATCTCCTCAAGTATCGTAATATAGAAAATCTTGGAAGAATTAAATTATATTGCACTATATGTCGAGGAAAAATTATTATCGCAGAGAACCTGATTCAAACGATTTCTTACTTGTCCAAACTTTTACTAACTTTCGTTCGACTCGCTCTTAATTAAATATTTCTACTATCCTATTTCCTTTTCTTTTCTTAAAACGAAGGAACTGAATATACAGGAAGGAAGAAGTAAGAAGAATTTGTTTCATGTTTGTTTCAATTTGCAGTTTTATTTGATAAAAAAAGAAACAAAGGAAACTCGAGTTAAGCAACAGGTCGGACGATCGTACTTGGGGGAATGAATTTATATGGCAACAGCGGGATAGTTGAGCGCGGCGTACGGGAGCGGTGCCGCGTGAAGCGGGGCGGCGGCTACGGCGACCGGTGGATACGCGGCGGCCGGCAATGGCGCGGCGACGGCGAGCGGCGCGGCGGCCAACGTGTTGTAATTCCTGGCCACGACTTGGCTGCTTCTAGCCGTGACGATGGGCGCTGGAACAGCGGCCACAGCGGCCGGGGCCACGGCCAAAGGGGCGGCTGGGACCAGTCCGGCGGACGCCACCGCGGCAACGAGGAGAAGGATGCACTGAAAAATCGAGAAGGAAACGAAGAGTCGAGATAAATTCGATTTTTACTCGATCAGATAAGATACTTAGAGACACTTTTTTCACTCACCATTGACTTGATCATTTTTCAGCTCGCTTTGTTTCGATTCGGGTGTCGAGAGACGAGTGAAGATGTCGTGGAATCGTCCTCGCTTTATACCGATCCTCGCCTCACAGGTGGTGGCTCGCTTACGAAAAGTGGATGCGCTGTTTCGTTTTGCGAAAGTCTCCTCCTCCGACCCGGCATTTCGAATGCTGGACTCGAAGCGTCCACGCGTTTTCACGCGCGTTCCCGCTCCTCTCCTCTCCACTCCTCTTCTCCCTCAGTATTTTTCAAACCGCTCGCTCGTTTGTAAACCGAGCCATCACTCGCAACAAACGCGATCGATCGATTTCGATGACCTTGATCGAAAGAAAAGCACAGGGCGGGCGGAGCACTTGCACGGGGTATCGTGATATTACGTAAAGCGGGCAATTGTATAATCGTTTCGACTACGTGTGGCTGTCCGGCCGGAACGTGTAACAAGGTTATAACGTCGGCCGAGTAATTACGCGGATCGTTGTGCGCTTCCCACACGGTACACCGTAAGCAAGTATTTTCGTTTAATCTTTCGCCGTTCCAATCTCGCTTCTTTCCTTCCTTGGTCGCCCTGGAACGATTACAAATCCGTGGACGGATCTTTATCTAGCTCGAAAGAGAAGAAAAGGAGAAAGAAATATTTCGATCGGCTCTTTACCGGATCTAGCCGCGCTAGGCAACCTCTTCCCTCGCTGTCTCGCACTTTCCATCTTTATCTCGAGAGTCGGACGCAAGGCTGGACAACTTCAAGGCAACAAACAGACGCTTTTTTTTCTCAAGTTCAAGTTCGTCTGGGGTCCGAGATCGGCGAACGCCCGGTTTCTTTTTAAGGCAAAGGTGCGGTCTCGCGTGTCTCCCATACATACAGGGGAACGTACACGCGTTCTTTCCATTATTATTATTATTATTATTAATTAATATTCGAAAATTTCGTCGATTTGTATCCAATCTTCTAAAAGATTATTTCGATATCCCTCTCTTTCCTACTTCCTTCTCCAATTTTCGTCCAAGAAAACAAGTCATAAACGTATATAGATAATGCGTAGATAATCCGGAATAATTTCTATCGAGCCCAAGTTCTTTGTCCTCTTTGTTTGTAAGGCAAGTCGTTGAACGATATTTGGATCGTAAATCGTTTTTCGAAGGACGAGTCTCGCCTCGAAAGGGGAAAACCTGTTCGCGTTCCTGCAGGGGGAGGGGGGGAAGTTGCTCGAACGCAACCTCCATGAAAAAGAAGGAAATGACGCGTATTGTTGGGACGCCCGTATCCTCTGTACGCTCAACCTTGAGATGGAGACGTAGTTAGTCGCTGGGAAATCGTCGAAAGAGAAGAGTTCTCCGGGAGGAGGAGAAGTGGATTGGTCGAGCGAGTCGAAAAAAGATTCGATCCACCAAGAACAAGAAGAAGAAGAAGAAGAAGAAGGTCCGCTTCCCCGGAGGAACCTGCTGTTGTTGCCCTTCGCGTACGATAAAAGGGGATGCAAAAGAAAGATGGGAGAGTTTCGCGCCCTATATAAGCGGCGTTTCCTCGCCTATCGCGGTGTAATCGTCCCATCGTCATCGTGCGAGACGTGACGTACGCTGTTTGAAAAAAACAAGCATGTTGAAAACGGTGAGTGCGAGATTTTGGTCGAGAGAGAGAGAGAGAGAGATCTAATGATAACTAATTTCCGAGAGCGCGTTTGTTTCGAGGGCAGCTGTTGCTCGCCGGATTGTTGGCCGTCGCGTTGGCCGCGCCAGCGCCGGCTCCGATCCCAGCCCCGGCTCCTGCACCGACACCCTCGCCTCTTGCGCCGGCCGCTCTGCTCTCCGCCGCCCCGCTACCGGCCGCTCCACTGCCATCACCCGTCATCTCCAACATCGGCTCGCCGCTACTCTACCCCAACTACCCGGCGTCCATCTCGGTTGGTTACGCGCCTGCTGCCTCCTACATTTACAAAAGCTACGTGATCTAATCGAAGCGAGGATCGGATCTGAACCGCGGATCGAAGTGGCAGGAACATCGAGTCGAATCGAATTCGAATATTTTTGTTTAGAAAGGGAAGGGAAAAAGGGAATCGATAATCTTTCTTTCGAATCGTTCGATCTTTCATTTTTCTTCTTCTCCTTCTGTATCTTTAGATCCGTTATACTGCAATAAAAACTACTTTTGAACGCAAACGCGTGCTTTCTTTTTTTTATTCCTTGTTCGACGGGTTTCATCTATACGCGATTGTTTATCTATTCGTTAGCGGGGATCCATCGCGTCGAGTTAGTTACGCGACTCGTCGTTACTCCATAAATCCAATTATGTAATAAGAATGGACGTAGGAATGATCGCACTCCGAATAATCGTTTTCTACCCACTTATGTTATATAAATATGTGTACGTGTTCGTGAATATACCGGTGTAAAACAAATGCGAATTTTGTATGGGTATGGGATTGATCTGTGTGGCGTGGTATAGGTGAAAGAGTATATTGTTTTTTATTCCATTACGTATCCGTTTGAGGTAATATCGTCACCAATTGCGCGCGAATCTTTTTTCGAATACAATCGCCCGTTTCTTATTTCTTTGGGCAGGAATACGACTCGTATGTAGAACAATTCTAATTCCTCTCGAACGAGCGAAGGAAAAGAGATTACTCTACTCCAAATTCTAAATTGGAATATCGATGCTTGGGTAAGTACGAAAACGTACGGGTTGAAAACAGAGCCGATTCTAATTTTATCCCCGACAAAATACAATGGCATTATATTATGATGACACGTTACGAGTCAAAAGGTTTCGGGACAGAAAAATTCGACGTCGATGACGAGGGAGAAGAGAAGAGTGGAGAGATCGAGCAAGGCCATTGAGTAGACTTTTGTTTTTCTTTCTTCTTTTTTTTTTTTTACGAAACAACGAAGTAAATTGTATGCAGCCAACAACAATAATACCGGATCGTTACGTAAATCCAATGTCCTCGCGGAGGGATGAATACTGCTATATGCTCGTTGCTGCCTCCCCCCCGTTACATATACACAGGGGGGGGAATTTGCACAGCGTGAGAAATTTAAACGCGCGCATTCACTTTTCGATCGAAATCTAATTCGATAACGTTGTTATCGATTCGCCGCGCGGATTCGGAAATTAACAAAACACGGACGACCGCTTACATGTCACGTCGCGTTGCGTTTTCGAGGTTGCAACGTGTTTCGCATGCAGCGATGTATCTCCTCCCCCTCTATTGTGACACGTGTTGGCGTAATAATAATCGAGATCATGGGTGAAAATTTCCGCAACGTCGTGCACGTCAATGCACGTTACGTTGTGCACGAAAACAACTTGGCCGGATTGGGAAAGATCTATTATAACCGTATCGCTCCATAACGGACTATTAAAGCGAACTTCAAAGGGTTACGTCAAATCGTGTATTACGTTGCGTTAGAAATTCATAGAGAACGATTTAACGCGCCATTATTTTCGTTTCCTTCGATGTATATATATATATATTTTATGTACGCGATTCGATAGGCCGAAATCGCTTCCGCGTTTCCGCTATTCGCTCGGTCGGCGTTATTTACGAAATTATTGATTATTGCGCGGGTGCATCTAGCGCTGGCGACAATGCGATCAGCCTGCATGGTACATCCACCCCTTGGCATCGATCGTCCCGTCCAGAGTTCACCGACCCCTCTCTCTCTCTCTCTCTCTTTCTCTCTTCCCGCTTCGAGACGCGATACAATACTTATATACTGTCCTCATTACCACCCTTATCCACCTATTATCTTCGCCATTCGTCCGCCACTCTATCAGCTACCGGTTCGTCAAATTTTAACGAGTTTGTTTCACTCGGATATCGATCGAAACTAGGAAAATCGATTCTATCCGTGCCAGTTTGGAAGGAAAGTTTTATATATTCGAATAACCGATTTATCAACCGATGTTGTAAAATAACGAGATGCATTAATGATTAATGAAGGTAGAAGAAGATTTTAAAAATAAGGAAAATGACAGCACCGTTGAAAAATCGATTCCATCTATCGATATCGATCGATCAGTTTGAAAGAATTATTCGTATAATTGATTTATCAATCGATATTGTAAAATAACAAGATTTATATCTCATTAATGATTAATGAAAAGGTAAAAACAAAATTTTAAAAATAAAGAAAATGGCGGTGATCGGTAAATGGCAACTGTCAAAAAATCGATTCTATTTATTGATATCGATCGACCAATTTGAAAAAATAATCATATATTCGTTCAAATAACCGATTTATTAATCGATATTGTAAAATAACAAGATTTATGTCTCATTAATGATTAATGAAGGTGAAAACAAAATTTTAAAAATAAAGAAAATGGCAGCCGTCGAAAAATCGATTCCATCTATCGATATCGATCGATCAATTTGGAAAAATAATTATATATTCGTTTAAATAACCGATTTATCAACCGATATTATAAAATAACAAGATTTATATTCCATTAATGATTAGTGAAGCTAAAAGCAAAATTTTAAAAATAAAGAAAATGGCGGTGATCGGTAAATCGGTGATCGGCGTGAAGCAGCGTCGAAAAATCGATTCCTATATCGATTCCTAATATCAATCGTCTCGTTTAGAAGGAAAATTTTATATATTCGAATAACCGATTTATTAACCAATATCGATATTTATTATTGTAAAATAACGAAATACATGTAGACAATTCTATCCACGCCATTAATGTCAATCGATCGGTTTGGGTGGAAAGTTTCATTCGAATAACCGATTTCGATATTTATTATTATAAAATAATACATATAGACAATTCTATCCACGCCATTAATGTCGATCGATCGGTTTGGGTGGAAAGTTTCATTGGAATAACCGATTTATCAACCGATATCGATATCTATCACTGTAAAACGAGATATAGACAATTGGTAAATGGTAGCCCGGTCGAAAAATCGATTCTATCCACGCCATTAATATTGATCGATCGGTTTGGAAGGAAAGTTTCATTGGAATAACTGATTTATCAACCGAAATCGACATCTATTATAACAAAATGTAGCGAGATACATACGGATAATTGGATTAACGAGGGTGGAAACGAAGATTTTATAGAAAAAGGAAAATGGCGGTAATCGGTGAATGGGGTCCGGCAGCGTCGTCGGGAAACCGCTTCCGTCCATCCGTTCATCCCGATATCGCGGATACCGAGTCGAACCCTCACGTGGTGGAGAGGACATGCGCGCACCCTCCGCAAATCCGCGACAGTATATAAGAGAAGACCGCGAATCTCCAAGTCTCAGTCCGCCCTCGAGAGTGTGCAAATCACGCGCACGCAAAAATTAACAACGCATTAACAACCGTGTGTTTGCGATCATCCAATCGTGCATCCATACTTTGTATATATATCCATAATTGTTCGAGAAAGGACAAGAATTCAAAGAGGAGCCAAACCCTGGACGGAAAAAAGAAATCACAGTGTTGAACAGAAAAAGAAACGAGAAGAAGAATCTCAAAGACCAAGTTTCTTTCCTAGTATTCAATTACTCCAAAGTGTGAAACAAAGTGTGTTCGATCCGAGAAAGCTCGTGTTTTTCCTCATACATCCGACAGTTTTTCTCGAAAAGAAAGGAAACGAGGATTGCAGCGAAACAAAAAACAGAAAAGGAAGAGAATTCGAGCAAAGAGATTTCGATTGAACGTTTCGATTGCCGAGGGATGGAGGATACGACGAGGCTGACCGATCCGGAGGACGAGCGGCGGCGAGAGAACGTGAAGGGGGACGCGAAGCGGAGAGCGAGCCCGAGCGGGGGCCAGGCGAGATCGTCGAAGCAAGAGTTCGGGGACGACGAGTGCAGCACGGACAGCGGGTGCAGCAGCGGGGGGAGCAGCGGAAGCGCGGAGAGGCTGTCGCGGCGCGGAAGCAGCGAGCGGTTGTGCCGCGCCGCAAGATTATCGAGGACCCACTGCTATTTGGACAGGCTTCGGGGCCGGCCTACGCGCTCCCAGGAGAGGCTCTCCTCGGTGCAAAGGAGCTCGGCGCGCGTCCGTGCCAAGTCCTCCCGCTCGTGGAGCCCGGGGGACGTGAGGGGCGTCGGGAGGACGTCCGAGTCCCTCTCGTACTCGTCCACCCCCTCGGACGCGCACAGCAGCGCCGACAGCGACTCGTTGAAGAGGTCGAGCACGGCGGACGCCCTGCGAAGGGCCCTCCAAACGCTCAAGATATCCACGAAATGGGAGGGGAAGGAGAACAAGCACGCAACGAAGAAGAGCCCGAAACGGATACTTCGCAGCCCGGTCGCCTACACGTACGTGAAGGGACTTTCGGGGCTGCCCACTCAGAGGGTTCCAAGGAACGTTGCCCAGCAACTGGCGATGCCCTGCTCCTGTCAAAATTCCGTCGGTATATACCGATAAGAAGGGAAATTCGAATTCTTTCATACGATCGAATCGATTCTCTCTTTCTTTCTCTCTCTCTTTCTGTATCTATCTTTCTCTCGCAGCCCCGTTCACGAGAACATTTTCGCGCAAACGGGGTCACACTATTTGGACCATTTCTACCATTCGACGAATAGTTTTCGCCCGATCTTTCATTATCCATCCCTTCCTGGTTTCTACTATTTTTTCAATCGCGGTTGTTCCAATTTTGCCGCCATTTTCTTAAACCACGACCAAAAACGATTGGATTGAAAAATGTGTATATACCGATGGACGATTAAAGGGGGGAGAGGAAAAAGGAAAAAGGAAGGAGAGATGGAAAAAAAACGATCGCAAACGTAGTATCGACGGTGTACTCTTTTTTTTATCGTACAACGTGTTTTGCTTTTTTGGCAAAACGTTTCGAGAAAACGTTTGCGGATCCAGAAAAGAAGAAAAAATGCGTTCCCCTCTTGGTCGCGAGATTAATTTTCGTCGAAGAGAGGAGTGCAAGCGAAAAAAAAAGAAAAAAGAAAAAAAGAAGAAGAGGAGGAATTCAAGAAGGAAAGTTGCATCCATATTCGTAGGATAGGAGGTACATCGACGTTACCGATCGATTTTAAATTGTTATTACGTCTCTTATTACGTAAGCGAGATAGATCACTGTAGACGAGCAACGTAGCCGTGCAACTTATGTATGTATCTTTTGTAGTGCAGAACGATTAGTTACATACGATAAAGGGAAAAAAAAAAAGAAAAAAAAAAAAAACATGTATACACAAGCGATACCAATTACGTTTAATACGAATCAGAGAAGAGGGAATAATACGAATAATACGATCGATCGACGATCTTTCTTACATACCATATAATCTTCTTTGTCGAAATTTGTCGCAACGCGTTTCTATCGAAGTAATGTTATCACGCGATATATACGAGTCAATTACGAAACGAACGCAAACGTTCGAGATCGAGCGTTTGCCTTTGAGGTAATACGAGAAGCGAGTGCTCAAAAAGAAAAAAAAAAGAAAAAAAGAAGACGAAACGAAACGAAATATTACAAAAAAAGAAAAAAAGAAAAAAAAAGAAAAATACTCGCTCTCTTTATCGTTTTTTTAACGTTCGATGATCGTGAATATCTCGGATAAAATTGGACAATTAACAATCGTTCGTTGAGAGAATAACATTTTAAAACATATCAATTCGCATTAACGAAAAATGGTATCGCGGTTTTCGGTCGGCGGCAACCGGTCGAGTCTCGGGATCGGTGAATTTCGTTTGTTGCGTCGCCGATCCCTCCCTCCCCTCCCCTCCCTCGCCCCCCGAACACGATGAACGAGTTCTGGAAGTTCTTTATTTCTTTCGCAAGAATCTGGCGTTTCGTTAACCGAGAGAGAAAAAAAAAAAAAGAAAAGGAAGAGATAGCCAACATAATCCGACCTCGTTTTTTTCGTCATCGACCGGTTGCGATCGAATCGAAAACGAAGGAGTAGCGAAGGAAAGCGTGGAAGGAAAAATCTTTCTCTCGAAACTTTTCCCGTTCGAAAGTTCATTCGTTCATTCGCGCGACGATCGACGAACGTATATGTATACGCGATCTTTCAGTGCCTTGTAAATATGTATCGCGTGTATTATCACGGTATATCGCGAAAACAGATCGGCACAATATTGGGAGAGATGATTCTGAAGGGAGGGGGGGAGGGGGAGTAATAATATAATTAAACGCCTAACGAATTCGAATGCGCGATCGATCCTCGAATCGAAAGAAAAACAAAAAAAAAGAAATACGAGGAGAAATGTGCAAGAATGATTAAAAAAAAAAAAAAAGGATGCATAAAGAGAAATATGCATAATCTCAGGACTGAATGTTTTATATTAAGTATTACCTATGTCGATACTATTTGTAGTTTTACGTTTCAAATAAACGTTTTTCATTCAAAACCATTTTGCCATTCTTTCTCCCCTTCTTCGCGGCCAATTAATTTATCTAACTTTTATTTATCTCCCTATTTTCATTTATTCCAAAAACGAACAACGATCAATTCGTTCTTCTTCAAAAATATGATAACGATTCGAAGCGAGCTCGCCTCGACGAGGCAAAGATTTCCGCTCGCAGCGGTTCAATGGAGAATGGAGGCGGCTATCCCTGTGCGTGCAACGTGCCCGTTGCCGGAACACGTTTTCACGCGAAAAGACGTGGAAAACGTGGAAGGACGACCCTGGTCCGTTTATAGCTACGGCCATGACAGAATCAACCAGAGTTGACCCAGTTGCAGGGGTTTGCACCCCGTGACGTCATCGGGCAAGCAACGCCATTCACGACCCTTCTTTGACCCAGATCAGTTCTAGTGTCGTCCCTACGAAATACCATAGTTCATTCAACGATATCTTGCCACGCATACGATAACCGATAAACTTGCAATTTCTCGCATTTCCCTTTTCCCCTTTTCCTTTTTTCTTCCCCTCCTCCTCTCTTTTTCTTCTTCAACAAATCAACAGGGACGAACGTCGACCGGGGGAGAAAGGAAAACATTGGGGAAAAAAACGGAAACGGAGATAGAATGAGGAGTGACGGAGGGTAGACGATCGCTTCAGTTTCCTTTTTCTCCGCTCCGTTTGCCCCAGTTTCCCTTCCAAATCAGTGACGTCACCGGCGTCATTGAGAAGGCCGTCGACAACGCGTCCCAATTTCCAACGCTCGCGATTCAATAAACCAGCGGTACGAAGCCGCGTACACGCGCCGCCATTCGTTAGGCGACGATTCATCATCCCGTTCCGTGTTCGTAGCACGTGTGCATTGTACGCGCTAATTATACGCGTGTACGCCGCGTCCTCTCCTCCTCCTCCTCTTCCTCCTCTTTCTCCGGAGAAGAATTTTTCGATGGCGAAAAGGAAGGTTCGTAGTTGAATGAGAAAGAAAGAGAGAGAGAGAAAGAGAGAGAGAAAAAGGGAAAAGAAAAAAGAAACGGATCAATCGGAGCGGACGAATCGAAAATTCGCAGCTACGCTCCCCAACCACCCCATTCAGCCACCGATCATCTAGCAGAGGCGCGAGAAACGTACGGCCGGGTCGTTGCGCTTTGTCGATGACGTGGATATTACGTCACGTTGCCATGGCTACCGTCGCCCCCCGCCCTCCTCGCCAAACTCCGTAAAAATTGGAGCTTCGACCTCGAATTAGGTCGGCGCTTATTCCTACTTCTCGAACGCGAAGAAAACGTCGGTTTTCAACACAGAAACTAGACGAGCAGCCGATGACCGCGGAATATCTCGAATATTTCACATCGAGTATACGTCGTATAAAACGTTTCTTTTTTTTTTTTTCCTTTCGTTTCGTTTCGTTAAAGAAATAAGCAATTAAGTTTAGCTTAAATTTTTCTTCTCTGTATATAGATGGAGAGATCGATCTTGTTGAGAGTTCACAGAGACGTTTACGAGAGAAGGAAGAATGAAGGGGAAAGGGAATGAAGAAAAACAACAAGTCCAATCGTGTAGAATTATAACGTATATTATTTCTTTCAACGTAACACAGTATTATTATCATTATCATCCTCGTTACAATAGTTGTGCGAATTTTCTTGTTCGTTCGTATTTTTTATAAATAAATCGCTCGCGATCCTCTATATTTGTAACGCTGATAATATATGAAGTCGCGATGATGATTCTAGTAACGATAACAATAATAATAATAACAATAATAATGGTAATAATAATAATAATAGTAATAGTAATAATAGCGATAAAAGATAATAATTAATCAGAATCTTAATTGTCAATCGTAATAATCATGATTAATAGTAATATTTTCTATCAACTGGTAACGCGAAGATTACGATTGCTTTTCCTTTCGCACGAATATACATAGGCACAAATGTGCGCGTTGAAGCGTTTGTCAAGTTTGATTGATCGATCGAATTTATTTCGGACAGCGATCGAAAATATTGTCAAGAGTATTATATTTCTCCCGGATATAAAGATTTTACAATATTTCAAAGATAACAACGAACTTTCGTATCTAGAGGCACTATCGTTCACCGAGTTTTTTCTTTCTCATCGATGCAATTTCCACAATTTTTTTATCGCGGTCATCATCCTTGAATAAAGATTCTCTCCTCTGTTCCAGACGAGAGAAATAGATAGATAGATAGATTTTAGATTAGATAGACAGAGAGAGAGAGAGAGAGAGAGAGAGAGAGAGAGAACGAAGAAAAAAGAGCGATACGATATAATCGTTCGAGGCTTAAGATTATACGAGTCAATAGAAAAAATCGGACGTTCTTTTAAGTGTAAAAAGTTTCGTGAAAATTCGAAAGGGAGCAAGGGAGCTATTATTAAGAATAAATAGTAAACGTATAGATATTTTTATCATTGGTCGCGAACATTTCATCTATTTCATATCTTGTTTCATGACGTATGATTATCATCTATTTCGAATCGAAGAACATGCTGCTTCTAGAAGAAAGTTTATTTACCACTTCTTTTTCGTTTCGTTTAATTTCGTTTGATTCTTTTTTTTTTTTTTTTTTTTTTATATATCGTTTCGTTTCGTTCGCTTCTTCGTTTCCACGTTCGTTCACGTGTTCGTATATTATTTTTAATTTGTATAGAAGATTGAAAAGGCTTGATAATAAGAATAGCGAATAACGGAACGGTGCTACGGCGTTCAAAGCCGCTTCGTGCAAATCTCTTAACGCTCTATCGTTAAACAAGCTCGCGGCGGCTTTGCTTTGCTCAAGATTGTCTACAATTTCGTGTAAATATTAATTTGTATGTAGCGTGATTCCCTCTCGCGAATATATGCGGCTACGTACGAAGCGATTTGAACGATAATTTCAACAAAGGAGATTTCTTCGACACGAGTCCCCAAGCAGGATGAACGTTTTTTAATTTATTCGAAGGCATTCGTTCAAGTGTTGATCAGCACAAACGATTCGTCGATCTGCGCTCAGCCCGTGGAACTTTTATGCACGTTCTAAAAAAAGAAAAAACAATCCAAAATTTCTATTTAATCCTTCGATCGTAGTAATCTGTCGTAGTATCCAGACAATCTACAATAATCATTGTGAATTGCAATAAATATTAGCTGCTGAAATGATTGGCCGCTGTCGTTTAAAATTGATAAAACGAAAAGGCGAATAAAAGAAAGCAAAAATAGTTTTTTAATCCAAGTTGAAACAATTTTGAAGGCTGAAGTAAAAGTATCTGTTGTAAAGCATATATTTGCAAGGAAAACGAATTATTTATTAGAAGGAAATGTATAAAAAAAATGTGAACGAAGCGTTGTTCTTTATTTTTTTACGTATATGAACACCGCAAACGATTAGTATTTATAAAACGTACGAGGGAAAGGCTGAACGAAGCACGTGCGTTTTATAATTGTTGCAAAACACTACCAATATGATTAGACCGTTCGAAACTAAAAAAAAAAAAAAAAAAAAAAATTAACATTCGTCATTGCGATTGTTTAGAAAAAAAAAAAGAGCAGGAAAATTGATTCTTCATGCGCAACTACATGACTATTATATGAGAATACCAATAATTTCCTTGTTTTTTAGAAAACAACTTACCCGTTCTATTCACTGAGTACTGGCAGAAGAGACCTTACGTGATAATCAGATTTAAAAAAAAAAAAGAAGACAATATTAGCTCGTGATTTCGCGGATTATTTTTTTTTTTATTTTTTTCTTTCAGAATCAACGATTCGATCAAAAATCTAACGTAACATAATAAATATATTCGTTGTAACAGCGAAACACTCCGTCTACTTACAATTCGATGCTTTGAATCGTAGACGTGGGACACGTAGTTTCTACCTTGACATGGCAATGCTTGTGACACTTCATTTGACAGTCTCTACACTCGTAACCCTGCTTGCCTAATCTTCGCGCAAGCGTCCGTTTGCACACCTCGCACACCGTCCCACTGAAACAAAACATTTCAGGTCACCTTGCGCGCTTAGTTTCCACTGCCCTAGTATCTACTCGATACTTACCCAGCCATGTGTTTCGCTATGAAAGTGTGATCGTTAAATATATGAAGTTTTGTGCCCTTCTTTCGCCATTTACTTTTTTGCGCGAGCGACAACGGTACTAGGTAATGTCTGAAAAAGCAAAAGATGACGCGCGTCAAAACATACTTCGCCGTTCGGAATAACGCGTTAAATGATGCGTGATGTATAGATATAGATAAAAATGTTACGTTTGTTTACTTTTTGATACCGTTCTCGAGCGTTTCGAGGACCAATGTAGAAGCCTCGTTAATGTAAGTTTTGGTCGACGCCCCGCTTATACCGGATGCCTCGCTCAAACTCGATCTCCTCGATTGTTCCTCCCTCCCTGGTATCGATAAACGAGCTATAAAATTCAAGCGAAACGGTCGTTTGCACCTCGTAAAGTTAGTACAGCGTGGTGGTAGCGTTATTGGCCAGAGAGGAAATTTGCATTGGCAGCGGCTATTAGCATCGCAGTGATTTTTTTTCGCGACTCCTCGATCGAGCATTTTCCATTTGCCAAAGCTTCCTTATTAAAATATGCTCTCTCTATATGCATCGTATCGTCGTCAGTCATCTCGTACTCACCGACCATCGTGCATCGTTGGACGAATTCGTGCGCAAAACAAACAACAAGATAGAATTTCACGCTTGAACGATTTTGAACTATTTCAACTATATATTGGGGGAGGGGGGGAGGGGTGAGGAAAAGGCTAACCGAATCAAGAAGAGAATAGATTTCACGAAATTTCAAGATTGATAGGGCAAACGTACCCGAGCCAGGATCACGAGCCCTGTCCGCGGATATAGATCTGGAGTGTGGATCCTCGTGATTCGCATCGCCTTCCGGTCCAACAGATCTGCTTCTCGTCTTCGATCGACTCAGCCGTTTCTTTATCGTGCCAAAGAAATCTCGACGTTTTCTTCTCGTTCTTCCCCTCTCTACAATAATTAGAAGATGACACGCGATGGTTTACGACTCGACTATACCACCAAAGTTTCGACTATACGTCGCGTACACGTGGTGAAAGAGGAGAGAGGGAAATCATGCGGTAAAATTATTACCTTCGGAATTGGAAGAATTCGGTGTGCTTTCCGGTCCCGACGTCACGCTGGTATCTTTCGGTCCATGCTGAAACGAAGGAAGTTGTTAAATTGTTTATACACAGGTAGTTAAGGTTATGGTTTGCAAGCATCGGTTACAGAATATTTTTTGAAAAGGTTTTGTTTTCTTCGAATCGAGTCTAACGTTCCAATTGAATGTTCAGAAGAAGGACGTATGATCAGATCTCGTGAAATTTAATAATCGTAATAAACGTATATTGCAAACAGGCAATTGTGTAATATATCATACGCTCTTCCCCCGTTTTATTTACGAGAAGTAAATAACAAGTTCAATAATGAGAAATTAGAAACGTTAAAAGAACAGGAGAAAAGGGGAAGAGGGGAAAAAAAAAAAAACAAATATCTCGTAACAAGGAGAATAATTACCTCCGGAGAGATCTCTTGCCAGTTCCCACTTTCCGTTAGGGCGACCTGTGGAATTAGTAAACAACACGCCACTCAACTGACGATAATTAGTGTTCTCGTAAAACGCAAGGCATTGCTTGATTTCCATAAATGCTCGTAATGCAAGAAAAAGATGCGATAAATACGAAAGGAAGTTTCTCGAGAAAAAAAAAAAAAAAAAAAAGATACTATCGCGATTTTTTTCTCAATTTTACTGGGACGCAAATTGGAGAGACAACAACGTGTGTAATAATAATAGAAGAAAGGAGGATTGGAGAGACACGAGTGGTGTAACACGGACTTTCGATCCGAAACCGAAGCGAGATTGTCGCGTCGACGATGCGTATGTGTATGCGCGCATGTGTGTGTGTGTACGTGCGGGACGACACGACGTCAAGCTTACCTTAACTATCTGCCGCTCTGGCTGCTGCAAAAAAAAAGAAGACACCACAAAAAAAATAGACAATAATCAATTCGGTGTTAGTAGTAATACGTGAAGAAAAAAATTCGTATATAGATAATTTTATGTATCGAAACGCGTGCATGCATTTATTTACCCTTTGCTGGCTGTGCACTATCAACGTTCCTTTATTCCCGTTGCTCTGACCGGTTCTGTAAGGCGAGTCCACCACGTTCCCGTTCGTCAGGTAATCTGCGAATTACGATCGATACGGTTTCTTTAAAAATTTTTCTCTCCTCCTTTCGATCGATGGAGGGGGGGGGAGAAAAAAAATTTATATATATATATATATAATTTAATAAGATCGACTTTCTACGTCCAACGTTCTACCAAGCATCCGTCATTTCGTCTACCAGATAATTTTCCGCGTCTGGCAAACGCGGCCGTGCGATTATGCAAGCGTTGCGTATTGCTGTCATTACGATCTGCCAGCCTCGTTTCTCTGGTAGTCGAAATAACTTTGAAGAATTGTCGAATTCGTTCGTGGAGCCGAGCGTAAAATCGCATCATATCGTGCTGGGGGGTGGAGTGGGGGGAGGGGCGGGAATCGTTAAAGCCAATCCTAGTTACCTAAGAACGGGGTGGAGTGGAAGGAAAAAAAGAGGGGAGGGAGGGAAAAGTGGAAGAATTTTTACATACGTTTACATGCGAATTGCACTACGTGATAGCGGATACCGTGAAGAAGAAAGGCAAGTTTCTTCGGGAAAAATAAAAGAAAAAAAAACTCGTTTTAAACGATCGATATAATCTACGCTCTTCTACGTGCTTTTTCTTCTACGTAGAAAAAAAGGGATCTACTATTGTTAAAAAAAAAAAAAAAAAGGAAAAAAAAACAATAGTAAAATTAGCCTTTGCAGGGGGGCTACGCGAGAAACGCGAAGAAAAGGAAAATATTTAATACTACGAAGGTATCGCTACGTATATGTATTTCACACTTGTGAACACGAATGCAATGCCTTTCAGATAAAGTAATAGGTAATTACCCCCTTCGGGTTGAACGGTAGAGTCGTACAAGATAAGTGTGCTGTTACCATTGTTGTAATTTAGATTATTGTCGCTGATGAGATTTGTCGGGGTGTAGGTACGAGGAGTCGGTGACACCGGCTTTATCGTCTCCTTCACCTTGTAAGGTTTGTTCCCAATTTGAGGCACCTCCGCACCCTCGATGAATAGAAACTGAGAAAAGAGAGAGAAAGAGAGAGAGAGAGAGAGAAAAGAAAGGAAGAGAACGAGAAACAGAGAGAGAGAGAAAAAGAGAGAAAGAGAAAGAGAGCGAAAGAGGGAGAACGAATGAAACGAACACGAAAGAGAAAAGGAAAAAACAATGGCAATAGCAAAAATTGAACATTTCTTTCTTTAAAATAATATCACGTTCGCTCATCGTCGTTTCTACAATCCATATATTACTTACCTCAACGGTCAGCGTGCCGGTAATATCTTCCTCCTCGTAAGGTCGATTTTGAAGAGGTATTATCTGCCTTTGGCTCGGATTCGCGAGAAGCTCGTCGATACCCACGATTCCCAGCCCTAAGAATCGTTGCGATTTATTCGCGCGATCGTATACCTCCAACAATACCTCGGACGTGTTCCGATTAACATCGCTGGAAAACGTGGAACAAATTAAAACACGCCGTTGACCGACACGCCCGTCCTTCCCCTAAGTAAGAATCTCACAATAAGAATGCTTCGTCCCACGACGGGTTTCTAGTATCCTTCTTCACGGACGTTTGATTCTTTTGAGGGGGCTCGTCCAATTCAACGACGCAATACGGCTCAACGGCTCCCTGCTCTCCGCCCAATTCCGCGGCTCTCGCCACTTTGACGAGCAACCGCCTGTCGCTGACCACGTACTGGTTTTGAGACAGGGTCGGGCTCTGTGTCTGAAGCCGTTGCCGCGAGCTTTGAAGCGAGCTGCTCGACGTATGCTGCGAGGGTAGAGAACGAATATTAATCACCGATTAATTGTGAAAATCGTGATACGAATTCACTCACCACGTTGTCGTAGTGCATGGGGATCGAGAAGGTTGGCTGGGTGGTCGCCGGTTCCCTCCATAACCGCGGGCAGCTCGGATATTGGAACAAATTCAGATGGACATTGATCCCCCTTAACGCTCCTATCACGATTTCCGTTACGACCTCCTGCAATTGGCTCTCGTCCAGATCTTTCTTTATCGTGCCCACTTGGGCCAATGAAACTTTCACCTAACATAAAATTTTCGAGATATGTATAAGCGAGAATTTTTTTGGGGAAGAGGAAAAATTAAGAGTGAGAAAAATACTAACGTCCGGCCAGCCGTCGCATTTCAAATCGAGGAGAAGCTTCTCCGTGATACAGATGACGTTCAATCGGGCGCGGAAACGGTTCACGTTCACTCGATAGTGACTTACTTCGAGTTTCTCGGCTTTCCGACGGAATGCTTTTAACTGCAAGGCTGGAGTTGCTTCGCAGTCGCACGTGATCGTCTGAAACGGAACAGATTCGAGAGAATGTGAGATGATGGATCGAATGGTGGGTCGATTTTTCGAATACGTACCACGTCGTCCTTCGAGTCGCATTCGCAAAAAATGTTGGAGAGATTCGGTGGATGGGTTTCAGGTAAAACTCGAACGAATTCGACCCCGACTCCGTGCTGAAAATAAGGAAAAGAAGAATGAAGCAGAGTGAATGAATATTTTCGAAAAAAAAAAAAAAAAAGGAAAGAAGAATTAGTTAGTTTTTTTTTTCTTAGCTGAAACAAAACGTTTCGCTCAATGTAAGAATTTATAATAACTGAGCCAACTATAAGCTGGTGTATAATTTGACTAAGCTTAAAAGCTGATTCCTAGGACCTCGTCGGTAAAATTGTCCGATAATAACTCGTAATCGCGTTGAGCCGGCGTTTTCGTTGCTCAAGAAACACCTACGCGAGAAGATTGCGTATGTGTTATTTAGCCGAGCCGATTGTTGTCTTACACAGCACGCGACGAAGACTTTGTCGAGCGAACAAAGTTCACCGCGGATTAAATATTATTCGTTTCTTTTTTTTCTTTTCCTCTTTTCCTCTCAATTCGACCATCGATTTTTCGAAAACTCGACGACAACGTAGAAGAAAACGTAGAAGAAAACGTTGTTGTTATTTACATATTACAAATTGCGGAGATCGTTTCTCTCACCTCGTCGACAGAGTTGGCGGTAAATTGATTGAGAGACGCGACCCAAACGGCCAACAGCTCGTCCAAAATCGCTGGATCGGAGTAGAGCCAAACGATAACCTCGTTGACCCAGCGGACAGCGTCGGGGTCGGCTCCAGTTGCCGTCGGTAGATGCAAACTTTTGCTGCTTCTCGCCGGGCTGATCAGAGCGCCGGATGTCTTCCTGGTGAGACGTTTGCGGACAGGAGGTGTCGGCGGGACGTAAGGCGAGGTAGCGGAAGTTGGACCGGCGGCACCACCGACGGATGCAAGCGATCCGGAACCGGCGCCGCCACCACCTGCCCCGGCCCCCGAGGATGGAACGATTTTTTGCTTGCCAAGCAAAAGCAATTTGCCGCCACTACCACCTCCACCACCAGTACCACCACCACCACTGCCGCCACCACCACCAGCACCACCACCACCACCACCACCACTGACACCGACGCTATCACCGTGGACGATATGGCCGTCCTTGGCGGTAACTATTGTCCCAGAACTGAGCCCGTTCAAAACGAACCGATTGTAAACGTATTTGCCGACGCACAGTACCATCAATCCGAACAACATCCAGCCGAATATGAGCATCGACAAGGTATCCATGGTCGTGTCACCAGCCGAGTCGAAACTGCATATCAGATCGTCCACCCGCTCGGCCAAGTCGGCCATATTGCCCCATCGTTCGGCCAACCAAGTCCAATTGGATTCCAAAAACATTCTTTTCTATTTTCACCCGCTAGCGGGCAGCGCCCCACTACTACCGTATTACAAGTTATTAATAGATCTTGCGCATACCCTGGGCCCCCAGGATACGGCACTGCCCCTGTCTCGCGACCGCCTCTCTCAACAGTTTTCCTTTCCCTGTCTCATTACCGACGTCTCGATCTTCGCCTCGATTTTGCTTTTCGCTCGATCTCGCGACCACCTTTTCTTTTCACTTCCGTCTCTCTCCTCCTCCTCGATGCGGATAAATCTCTCTCCTCTTATTTCCAAATCTATCGCCGATTCGCACTGTTGCAAAGAAACGATCGTGGAATAATCATCGACTAACGCGATTCTTCCTTTAGAAGATAAATTTCGATTCCTTGAGATTCTTCGTTACTTGGACGATTGATATCTTGGGTAAAACTGTGATGATATCACTGTGCTGATGAACGTGGTGACTGTGATCGTGACCGTAATCGTAATTATTCCCACTTTGCTAACCCATAAATGCGTTTGATTTCATTCCCTCGCGCTGAAAAAAAGAAAAAAAATAACCGTCGACCGATCGATGAACGCACGTGGATCGAAACTATGGAGAGAGTACGTCGATGCTCTCGTTTATGGATCGAAATTATTGCTCGTCGATCGGGCAATGCAATTAATCTTCGATCGACGAGAGTAAACGTTGAGTATATTTTAAAAGTATGATTTCATACTTGGGTGGAATAAGAAAGAAAAAAGGAAAAAAAAAAAACGATCGCGAACATAAAAAAATAAGATACAAGGCATGAAAATTTATCAGTGTTGTTTTCGTGCTCGGTCAATGGTCGAGTCTTCCCTTACAAGCGCGGTGTCTTTGAATGCGTCATCACTCGCGATTCTCGTATCGCATCATGTTTTATTTGTGGCAGCTTTCGTGGTAGCTATCAGTCGACCGTGTGAGACACGGCCGAACGCGTGTTGCTCTCGATCGTTGATCGAGCACCGATCGAGAAAATCTAACGAACGCGCGATCTCCTTCGTCTATTCGATCTCGAATCTCTAATAATCGATAAATCTTCGATTCTGCGAATCTCTAATCTTTCGCAGAAAAATGAAAAACCGTTTTTTTGCATCGTGCAACGGATCCGAGAAAAGCGAGGATTAAAAAAAAATCGATTGTCTCGTTATGTTTTTCAGCGCAGGTAAAAAATAACCTATTTTATTAATAAACGTTCAATCTTCGAGAGCGATGCGAAACACGCGGTACGTCGATCCATTCACGTTTCAGCGTGCCAAATATTGGTCACGGTTCTCACGCGAAATTATCAACAGTGATTCACCGATTCCCAATCTCCCAACTCGTATTCCTTACTCCGAAGGATATGTGTTACGAAACGAATGAACTGGGTTGCAAAACTAACGAGGGAATTCACCACTTTGTTTCACCGACTTTCCATCGATCCGGCGAGCGAGCAAAGACAACCGGCACCAATTCGCATTTCCTTGTACCACCAGCTTCAATTTCTCCTTCGTTTTCGACGATCACGTGTTATTATGCACCAAACAACAAATCGATCAAATCTACCGTACACTGTAGCGCTTACGTTTAACCTAGGATCCGGCACGCGAGATACTTTACGTACACGATCCCGTGCACACGCGAAGCATCTCTTTTCTATTCGTTTTACTCGCAGTCAATTATCGCATCTCTTTCCTCTCTCTCTCTCTCTCGTTTATTTGCCGGCAACTTCGTCGCAGCTCCCTCACAGCCCACGTCGCGTCGCCTCCAAAAATCTCACACTGCGCCGCGTGTCTCTCTCTCCCTTTCCGCTCCTCTGTTGTCGCAACGCGTGGTCGTCCGTGCTCCGTGAGGCGCAAGCGCGTCCACGCTCTGCCGCATTTACCTTTACGACTTTCGTTTCTTTCGTCTCCTCCAGTCACCGATACCACGCGATACCAACGACGAGTGACCTGGTTTTTCCCGCCTGACCAGTCTTTCAACTCAGTTCCACGCTCGTTTACCGCGTTTTTCTCAACTTCCGTCGTCGCGTTACGGCCGCCGAGCGTCCGTAAGTGAAGTACGCGCTTAGGCTCAACGCGATCGAACTCGAAGCGAGAGACGCACGATGTAACCGGCGCCAGGCGATCTCCTTCGACGATTCACCGACGCCGCGTCGGGCGAATGGTACGGCGAACGGCTACGTTCCTACTACTACTACTACTACTACTACATTGCTATTACTACTACTACTACTTAGATCGATCGAGACGCCGCGTCGCGCTCACTCGATACTCTTTACTCGCGTTATCGATTCGCAACGAACCGTGAAACACCCATGGTCGCACCCATGGCGCGCACACGATTAACGAGCAAGTCGTTTCTACCTACGTGTAAACATCTAATCGTTGAACGGAAACGCCGTGGCCGCGATCGGCCATGCTAGATATCCTCCTCGCGCTATCCTGCCTCTTTCGATGCGTCACTCGCTTCTTTCCCCTTCTCTCGATCCCTTCTAACCTCAGCCCTCGGCTCCGTATGCCTTATCTCTCTCCCATCGATGCGAAACCTCCCTACCGCCCTTCTCTTACGTCATATCACGAGCCAGTGACGCATCGTCGCTATAATGGTAAATGGATCGAAAATCAGCAAGCAGTAGCGGAGTAGTGGAGATCGATGCGGTTATCGGTGACCCGCATCCAATGCGAAATACGAATGGATTTCTCGAGAACACGCTCGAAGCCTCGAGTCCCGATTTTTCTTTCACTGATCACGATATGATGGTGATAATGAGCAAGTTTCACGGTTCGTAGAAATCGGGTTACGGATCGTATTCGTAAGAAACACGTTGGATCTATAAATATAATTGGACGAACGGGACGAAAACAATTCTTTTTTCTCTCTCTCTCGTTCATCTAGTTCGAGAAAGGAAAGTTAGTTCTGAAGAATAGATTGAGCGTATACTTTTTATTATTTCGTCATTCATTTACATACAAATATTTTCAAGATACGTTTTAAGAAACAGTGCGTGTTCGGCATCGATTCTTCTAAAACTTTCGGTATTAACGCTGTTAAATCGTAATTCGTATAAATTTTCCTTCGCGCGCGCGCGATCGCTTTTTAAACGCTAATAGAATACGCTACGTGGCCTCGTCGAGCCTTCTCTCTTCGATGAGTCTAGGATACGTTCCGTCGTTGTCGTTGTAGTTGCAATTCCGCTTGATGAAGTAATGACATTTCTCTAAGGGTCGATATCATCGATGTTTCTTGTTTTCTAAACGACACAAGGAGGGGAGGAAGGGAGGGAGGGGAGTGCGAACGTTTCTGAATGTATAGTATATAATCGAAAAAACGCGTAAAACGTTGCTAAATAATCGTCGCTGTGTTATTTTTTTTTTTTTCAGTCTACCGTTTTTAATAACGTTTTTATCAGGAATAATGCTCGTGATTGCCACATTTGTTTTTAACCAAGGTTCTACTCCCTTTTTAATTTGCATCGTCGACGTATCTATACGTATATATTTATATTATAAACAACGACGGGAAACGGCGACGAGACTCGACGATCGACGATTAAGAAGTTAATGCGAGTCAAGGTAATTATTGTACATACAATTGTACGTACGTATGCACACGATGAGATATCGTGTGATTATCGTGATAAGAAATATAATAATCGGCGAGCAAATTATCGAACAATTTTACGTATAGAGCGTTTAAAATAAACAATGTATTTTTTTTTTCTTTCGACCTCTCGTTGCCGTTACGTCGCACGTAATACATAAAATAGTATTTCACTCGTTATTTTTTTCATTATCATACGTGTATTTTTTGCTGATTACATTAATTATAATACACATCGTTTATAATGGCCCTGGACACGTTATTATCTCCCGACTCGGCTCGATACCGAATCAATCCATTCATCGGTATCGGTATAAAAAAAAAAAAAAAAAGCAATGTCGATCCGTTATCGCCACGCTATCTCTTACACGCTCCTTAAATAATTTCAATCGTAACAAAACACTCTTTATGCTCGCGCGTTAATCCTGTCGTTATTAAAATTATCCATGTATGATATATGTATATATAAATATACATATGTTTTAAATATAATATAAATGCACTCTAACACTAGTCGTCGTACTTTTCTCGTACCCCGTGCGATTCACTTCTCCCCTTATATTCGTCGAACGCTATTACCATTGCCGCGCCCAAACATTTCCCTTTTCTCTTCTTTCTACACGCAACACAACACCCACCGTTCCCAACATTCAACGTTTCGCATTTTTAATCACACGCAAGCACGCGCGCGCGCGCATACACATATGCACACACACACACACTCAACGTTGTATTATTACTCTTGCACACACGCATACCTGTTCCACCTGTTGGTTCGATCGTTTTAAAATTTAGCCTTGCAAATTGTTTAAACAACAGTTATTTATCGTCGAATCGTTATTTTTTTTCTTTTTTCTTTTTTTTTTTTTTTTTTTTAAAAAGTCGACGCAACGCGATCGCAAGATTATTCATTACCTTACGTGGAAAGCCTTAAAAAGTTAAAGTTATGGAAATGAAATCAAGTAGCAAAATATAAACGTCGATGTATAAGCATAAAAATTTCGAAAGTCGTACAATGATAGTGGAATGCGATAAGACAGAACGGAATATATTGTTTCAAATGTGAAATGCATCGAGTGGCAAAAAAAAAAGATTTGCCAAGAATATATACGTGCTTATCGTAACAACGAGAGCATTATTTTATTCGGTTCAGTCGGTTGTATCGATACAATTTGTGAACGAAACTGTCTCAAGTCGAAATTTAATGCGAGCATTAAAAAAGATTAGATACTAGTTTTTTTTTTTTTTCTTATCCCCGACTTTAAGAGAAAAATTTAATATGTAATTACAATTTTTTTTTTCCTTATCCCCGATCTTAAGACGAAAATTTAATGTGTAATTACAATTTTAAGAACGATTGCGCGATACGAAGGAAAAAAAAAAAATAAAATAAAATTAAAACGAATTATTTTTAATAGATAATATTTGTGAAAAAATGCGCAAATATCATAATTCTTAGAGATCCAAATCGCATTGAGATTATCTCTTATTAACTCCTTATCTCACGAAAATATTGAAGTGGATATTAATGTTAGCGATTATACTTTTCATTATTATTTTTCTTATACGACTAGAAATTGAAATAAAAAATTTAGTTTGATAATACTTAACATTATCGTTGCGCTCTTAATTAATGCGTTTAATTTAATAATCAGTCATCGTAAATCCGTCTCGTGAAGTAAAGAAAAAGAAAAAAAGAAAAATAAAATAGATAATATTAATATAATAATGAATCATCGATATTTATCATACACGTCATTTAATTTTACATCATGACGTCATGTCGTATCGAATCATATCGTACATCGAATGACATTGATATTTTAACACGTTACGAAATATAACGAATACTGCGAGGAATGGATATGACAATCTTTTTTTCTTTTTCTCTTCATCTCTTTCTCTTACTTTCCTCTCTTTCGCACGCTTTCTTCCTATCGCTCTCTCTCTCTCTTTCTCTCTCTCGCTTTCTCTTTCGCTCGCTCGCTCGCTCTCTCTCTCTTTCTCTCACTCACTCACTTTTTCCTCTTTCTTTCTTTCTATTCTCGATTGCTAACACTCTCCGATCCTGTTCAGTTTGAATGCAATAAATGCCAATAAGCTGGTGCGAATCAGCGTACGTATGGTTATATTATAGATACATAGAATATATATGAACTGCAACGTTAATTTTCTCATTTTCTGTGAGAATCGTACGAGAGACGATAAAAAAATATAAGAACGGAGAGTAGTATACTATTATCGGTAGCAAACATGATCGCCCTGTCATATGTTTGAATTTTGAATTTGTGGCGATCAACGAATGCGTAGATATAAAATCGATCGTAATTTTTTTTTTAAAACGATCGGATAATGGATATATTTCTTGTATTAAAAGAAATTGTGAAACATACTTCTCGAGTAGAATCGAGAACTAACTTTACTGGAAAATCGTGTGGCAGTTGATTGATGATCACTTTATTCTGTTCTACCTGTTTTACAATACCGAAAAACTTTGATTTGGAATGTATTGAACTGTGCGTATTAATGAAATCTGTACATGGAAGTGGTGGTATGTACGAAAAAAATTCAAGTGATATCGATATTGCGAATATAATATTACGTATATTACGTATTAAAAAAAAAAAAAAAATATTTAAAAGAATAAAATTGCATTATTAAACAAAATTCAATGCAAATATTTTTAATTCGATATTTTAAATGCGTCTTAAAGTAGGGATATTTTTATAACGTTATATCTTTTACGTATCTCTTGCTGAATTGAGTTTTGTGATATTTACATAGAAACGCAAGCGTTTTCCATTGTGCGTGAGATCAGCATTTTACGTTACGTCACGTTAGATTGTTCGATTCAATTATGAACAAGTTATCGAAACAGTGTAATCGATATTAATTTGAAAAATCATAAAAAAAAAAAACAAAAATAAAATATTTTAAAAAACGTACAATACCACCGAAGACTAATATGAATGCTAAAATGTAGTGTGCATCGAATTGGTAGAATCAGAATCAATTTTATCCAAAAATCGCATTGCTTACCATTCGCTCAAGTAAGCAACGAAAGGGTACGGTTCACTTAAAACACTAGATTAGATATAACGTACTTACACACAAACATGTCTGATATACATGGGGTATAACTGCATTCCATTTTCGCAAATACGTAGTAAAAAAAAATTCGTGTACGGTTGTCGATGATCGTTTCGGTTGATCTACACAATGGTAGAATCCTTCATTTTTTTTTTCTTCGTTTTAGTTCAAACTGGTCCGCATCTCATCCTTATCTTCTACTTAGTTCCGTTCTGACAGCTGAGAGTATAAAAAAAAAACATAAGCAATTTTTTAATCATTTGAAATTTCCATCTCGATCATTCTTTATATCCTTACCATCTACAATCTCTTGTTTCATCTTTTGAAATTCTTTACGCACTTCCTTGATAATCTCTGCTTTAAATGCTTCCATTTCTTGAGCAGTGAGCACAGCCCCATCGTTAACACCGTTTACTTTTAAAAGTGTATCTTCTGAAGCTGAACCAAACCTCTTGCGAACCGATTTTGGTGATTCGGCACCATTTGAGAATTTATTGTTAGATGAACTATTCTTATCCCATTTCTTATCGGGTGAACTTTCAGGTTCCTAAACATATATAGTATATATATATTATACATAACGATTTGATAATATAAAATTTATCGAGAAAAATTTACTTGTGGTTGCTCGGGTTGTTTTTTCTCAACGGCAGCTCGTCTACGGGCTAAAGTTTTAGCCATTTCATCCATCATGGAAGCCATACCGCCACCTCCACCTCTTCCTAAAGTACCATAATTTCCGCTTCCAGCACTTCCACTGCTACTAGTACTAGAACCACTGTTTTCTACTGGTTGCTGTGATGCCTATAAAAGCAATCGAATAAAGAGAAAATAAGAATTAAAACAAAAAAAAAAAAAAATGAAAAAAAAATCCAAGATAACACAAACCTGTTGCTTCTTTTTAAGACGAGTTGCTTGAATTGCTGCAGCCAACGAATTGGAATCCGGTGATGGCTCGCTATTTGTGACAGAACTTACTGACCCAGTGGAACCAGATCCAGAAAGTGGATTTAGATTAACAGCGTTGATCTTCGGGGCAGGTGGTGGAGGAGGTGGAGGTGGAGCGGCAGGCCCAGCCACTGGTAGCATAGGAGGTGGTTGAGGACCAGCATTACCGAGAGGAGCGTAAACATTAGGATTAACAGGTGGTACGTGATGTCCACTGCCAGGGCCACCGCTAGCGCTGCCAACAGTATTTCCACAAGTACCACCGCTACCACCTACACCGCTAGTGCTACTGTATTGATTCACTGAATTTGATGGCGTTCCATAAGGATTCGTAGCGCTAGAAACTGCTTGTATTTGGCTAGTACCATATTGTGCCTGTGCCTGAGATACAATATTGTACTGAGACTGATTCGGCTGGCCGACACCAACGTTGACTGCGACACCTACCCCATAACCCTGACCTGTTGTCGCAGCTCCGCTACTGGCATACTGACCAATCGAATTACTACTTCCATACTGATTCCCACCAGGGCCACCAGGACCACCAGCACCACTACTACCACCACCGCCGCCATACTGATTTGTTTGTCCAGGCTGTCCACTAGAATACGCGTTAGCGACTTGTCCGTTGTTATTGTAGAAGTTATTCTGATTTCCAGAAGAATACTGGCATGGACTTTGCCCGACGACAGCGACAGTCGCGTATTGACTATTGTTCGGTGCGGCTCCATACTGATTTCCTTGACTACTACCATAAATTGACTGTGCTTGCGATTGATTCGGCAAATTTGATTGAGAAGATGGGGATTGCGCGTATTGGCTCATCATCATTGGAGGTGGTGGTACCGGGACGTTAAAGTTTATCATTGCCGGTGGACACGGCGGAGCTGTTGCCGCCATAGGTGGCTGTGGTGGAGGTACCGGAGGCGCACCCCCGCTCGTCATTTGTGCTGCACTAGTTCCAATGCCACCGGTAACCTGCATCGATTGTATAACAGTTTGTTGCTGAGGTTGCGGAGCTGGAGGTGCTGACGAAGTTCTATGATGACCGGATTGTGGTTGTTGCTGCAATGGCTGCGATTGTTGCTGCTGCTGCTGCACTTGATGTTGTTGTTGTTGCTGCTGTTGCGGAGGTTGTGGTGGCGCTGGCGGCTGCGATTGTTGTTGTTGCATAGATTGTTGAGGTTGTGGTTGCGGTTGTTGTTGTTGTTGTTGTGGAGGCGGCTGTTGCTGTTGCTGCGATGCGAGAGGACAACTTGGAGAAATTGCGTTCGGACTATTTGTTGCTGTAAATGAAATATACACTAAAGATCTCTCTTTGATTTCATAATATTGATATATATTATTATACCTTGGCTTTGTTGAGACATTCTGCGTTCCTGAATAATTGCTACATCTTCTCTGGTCATGGTTCTGGATGAAAAATAAATATATATATTTTTTTAATATAATTTTATGATTTTTTGCAAAATTTTAACAAAATTGAAATTCTCCAAATATAAATATAAAATATAAATATAAAAAGAACGAACCTGTATCCCATATCTTCATCGTATTGAGCATTAGTAGGTTGCTGTTGCTGAAAGACGGATTGTTGTTGAGTAGCGGAGGCAGGTGCAAGACTTCTCGATATATTGCTTCCATTGCTCAATACCTAATATTGGACGATTATTAAAATAAATCCAAAATATATTTGAATTGAGATTTATCGATTGTTAAAAATGCAACAATTAGTTTAGAACTCACATCGAGTGCTTGTAACATCGCCCTAGCAAATGCGTCGGCGTCATCCTTACTGGAGAAATTCAGACCGTATACTTGTTTATTATCTCGCCATTGATGAAATGTGACTGTCGCCTGATTGTATTTTAATCCTTTGAGGATCGCGCAATTGATCACGATTTCGTGATCCTGCAACTTTCTTCCCACTACGCGAAATGTATTATTCACTTGATGATGGTATAACTGAACTTTGGAGAGTCCTGAGGAACTGCCACTTGGTACCCATTTTTTATTAACGTCGTCATATACCATTACCGACGCACGAGCGGACGATATGCTCACTTCGCTGTAACATAAAGAGAACCACATTCTTCACAATATGTTTATCCTTTGCCATATTTATATAGAATCGTGCACTTTTATTTGTATGATAAAATAATTAAAATATTGCAAAAAAATTCTACCAAGATCGATATTCTTCTGGAACAATTTGTTGTCGACGAGAATATGAATATCGTCTCATTGTTTCCTCGCTCTTTGAAATCGTGGAGAAATTATATAAAGATATTTTACTCATAAATATATATTAAACAAAAATTTCTTCAATATCCTGTAAAATGTTGCGTTTGGTGTCACTTTCACCGTGCGCGGACTATGTTAAAACAGCATGAACCGCTCGCGAAATGAGAACAGAACGAAACGGAATACTAAAAGATACTGCCACTTCCTTCTTTGCTCAGCGTACGATCAGACAAGCCCGAGTTCTATGATAAGAACTAGAGTGTATCCGTGATACGCGTGGTTTTCAAATCTTTCTATGCTCTCCGTTGTGATTGTTTTCAAACAAGTTTATAAAATAATCGGCAATGTGTTGCATGTGATTAACATTGATCAAATGTGTGTAATTTAGAAAAATTTCAATAAATAAAATTCTAAGCAAAATTATCTTTATATAGTATATAAATATCTTATATGTATTTTGAAATCTCCAGAATATTAAAGTTAACGTTATTTTTTCGCGTTATTTGTATGTACTTAAGTAGTAGAACAGAGGTTCGCGTCACCAGCCTGTCACGATCATGTTACGGTATAACCCTTTTCAAACAATTCCCTTTCTTTTTGTCTTTAACTCACTCTTTTTCTCTCTCTTTTTTCTCTCCCTCTCTGGTTCTTTCTTTCTTTCTCTCTTATATACATTCATTTCCTTTTTTTTTTCTTTTTTGTTTTTTAAATCTAATTAAGACGATAATTAAATCAAAATAAAATCATTAAATATATATTAAATATCAGGATTTAACCAAATGAAAATTATATATATCGAACATAATATATATAATATGAATCATAATGTGATTCATAAACTGATCGACGTAAATATGTTATCAAACAATTTCATTGATATCTTTTCCTATGAAGTTGTGAAAACGTGTGCCAAAATATTGAATGAATCAATGTTGGTAATACGATAATAATATTTTATATTGTATCATTGACATTCACTTTACTAACAGATTGTATAAAAAAAAAAACAAAATATTAATAAAAGAATGGCTAAGAAAAATGTAGCAAGAATTTTTGTTTGCAGAAGAAATTATAAAATATACGCATGCGTGTAACAGAACTTTCATCTGAGATAAACAAATGTGTGTATTAAAATTATTGTATATATAATATTTTTTTCATCTTATACAAGTATATATGCGCATATGAGTTCAATTTAAATAAAGATAATCCGAAGATATACAACATTTTTATTCACTGTAAAAAAGATAGGATATGAGTATAGGTAGAAAGAAGTTCCGTTTGCTTTTACGATACACAAAGGCGTCGAAACGCAAAATTTGGAAGCATATCAGAATATCTTCCGGCGAGCAAGTCTAAATACGAACAAACGGATGTGTGAAAGGAATATTCGATTAGTAGGGATATAATCGGAAAGTATAAAAGAATTGACACTTATGGATATGTTTGATAAAAAGTCATTGGAAAGCCCTACCCTAAACAATTTTTAGTAAATCCTTTCAAGAAATTTAAACGCTGAAAAAGCATTATGTTGTATTGATGAAGAATGAAAATATCAGTATTGAAGAATAATGAGAAATGTTAAGTTATTAAAAATATCTATTGATAGCCTACAATATAAACAATAGAAGACAAAAAGAAGTAAGTACTTGAACTCATATACTGAATTCGGCTCGATCTTATATGACTCGACCCTCTCTCTCACTCGATGCTGTATCGTATACGTGGAACTTACTTCATGTTTGTTTGACTCGGAAGCGTATGCTATGCTTTCATGCAAGCTGTATTCCTGCTTCTACACAGTATATCACCGATTCCATGAAAACACGCGAGATTCGGGCAGGATTTACGGTAGTTCGACATAAATAACGTACGGCACTAACACCACCCCGACACCCTACCTATGCACATCTGGCCAGCCATATTGCCGACTCCAGGCCTATACTCCTTCCACCCTTCGTCTCGATGTACACGTTTACCTAGAAGGAATACTCGAATTGCGAGCGTTAATACGCTCTATTTTTGCTCTCTCATTCTCTCTGCTTCTTACTTTTTCTTTCTTATTTTGCAATTTTTTTTTTCATATGCAGAAAAATAAAAAAGACTATATAATTATGAATCGAAAACTGATCTTTTTGATTCTTTCATTTAATCGTTATGGTAATTTTTCTATATCTCGTGATTCTTATGATTGTACAGAGAGATTTAATTATTTTCTAAAAGTCTGAATTCTAATTAAGAATAATTACGAGATATTACGCAATTTTAAATTCGATTATCGATACCAAATTATCGATATAAAATTATTATAGTATTGATTATCGAGATATCGGATGTTAATCGATAAATCTAAGTGTTATTACAATGATATTAAAAAAAATATCGTATGTTATTAAATAGTTTAAATTAAACATTTTTTAACATATATATATATTTTCAATAACAAAACTTTCAATTTAAAAGAAATTAAAACTTAACACTTAATAAAAAACTAAAATAAAAAAAATAACTCATTTATTAATTTTTATCCATAAAAAATGAATATTATATAAATTAAAATATATTACAATTATGTATATATTATTATATAAATATATATAAATATATATATATTTTTTATTATTAAATTTATTATTATGATTATGTTTAAATAATTGTTTTGTATTGTAGAATACAAGCAATTATGTTTTGAGAAATATAACATATCATTTTTGAAGTTCAAATTTCGTATAAACCGCTAAACTGAACTAATGATAGCGTTGAACATCAGATGGCGCGGCAATTTTAGTTCTACTTGAATACACGGGAGTTTCCATGGACCCTGTCGCCGACGCACCTGGCGCATCGACCGAGAAACAGAAACAGCTGTCTGTTCGAAGCAACTTCGAAAGTATCGTTTGTTAATTGTTGATTTAGAATTGTGTAGATCTTTGTTGCGTTATTTGTGGAATGCGAAGTAACGAGGTTTCGGGGTATTGTGCCTGTCATCAAACGCGTACTAGTCTGCCCCTTGCTTCACCACTCTTTACCGCTTTAGGCGGTTGCTTCGATGATAACGTGCTTGCCTTTTATTTTTCCGATTTCTACGATCCGGAACGTTTCTCCCCCTTTCCTCTCTTTGCTTCTCACTCTTTCCTTGTCCCCACTTGCTCATTCTCGCGCTCTCTCCCCCTCTATCTTTCTCTATTTCTCTTTCAAGTTCTCCGTTTCTCTGTCCTTCATTTTCCCTCTCTGTTGTTCTAAGTTACTTTCAAGATCTCTGTGTTCTTCACCAACGATGTAAACAGACTGATATTTTTTGGAGAAAATTTTCATTTTTCTACTTCAATTTATATTTGTGTATACTTGTCTGTTGTTGTTATTACTCCAACTATAATCATACGTGCACGCAAATGACGCACCTATAAGTGAAATACGCACGCATCAACAAGCAGCATTTCTTCGATGACACTGTCGTTGATCAGTAACGATTCTTAGGATAACAGTTGGATATATCGAGAAAAAAAATATTCGTTATTTTTTATTTGATTCCATTTTTTTGATACTTGTTTTTTCTATAAAGTTATAGATAAGAATTCTCCCGCGCTATGGAACACGGGTGTGAAAAACGTAAAACATTGGTTCAGAACTAAAGTTAAGTGGTATTAAAGTGCGAAAATCTTGATGATTTAAATTTTTAGAAATTGTGATGATAATTTGTGTAAAAAAAAAAAAAAATTATAAGACAATTTAAAAAAAATCATTTTTGATTTCTTATTGAAAATATTTCAATGATTTTATTTTCATTTCTTTATCTTGCTGTTATCCTCTTTTTTCTGAGTCTAATATTTTTTTATTTAATTTGATGTTTGTTTAATTGTAGTCATATAATAATTTATTCTATTTAAAACAATAAAACATATTTATTTTTACAGTAGTACCAGTGCGAGCAAAATATAATCTCCATAATTATTGAATGATGAAGGAATCATTAGTAGAAATTATCAAATAAACATGGCATCTCAAATAAAGAATTTAATGGTTAACTATTAGGCATATTAAGGATATGCTTTATATCATCAGGAAGGAACTAAATGAATGAATAAAATTATAAGGAATGATATTCTATTTGAATCTATTGGATGTTAGATAAAGTGAAAAATGTCTGGTGATTCAGGATGGAATACTGTTATTCACCATCCTTCAGAATTAGAATTACAGAATTGGAATTGGGAAGAAAACGATGGAGAACAAGAAAGGGAGCTCCCTTCAACTGTTGATATGGATGCTATAAAGGGTGGTGGTAGCTGGGATCCAACTACTGAACCTAATGGTATTAATACATTATATTAATAAGTTATATATCTATGTTACGGTTGATATTTATCTCTTCATATAAAAATTATATGAAGAGATAAATAAAATATAGAATAATAAAAATATAGTATAAAATATAGAATTTTTTCTTTTTCTTTTTTTTTTTTTTTTTTTTTTTTAGGAACAGATTCGGTTGATTCCGAAGAAGATTCAGATTCCGACGACGAAACCTCTGGCGGTACAGAAGGTAGTTGTTCTTATTCAGATTCGAATTCGGATTCAGACGACGAAAGTAGCGGTGACGAGGAAGAAGATACAGGATCCAATTCGGATTGTACATCGGAACATAGCGAACAAACATTTTCCATTCAAAAAACAAATTTTGAACCGGTATATATTAGAAATTTGTTATCATTATTAATCTAAAAATTTACACGATTAAATAAAATTTTTAATTATATTGCAGGGAGCGCTTAAATTAAAAATCAGTATGAAAGGTCCAAAAAAAGAGGATTCGGAAAAAGAAAAAAATAAAAGAAGCATACCAAAAAAAGTTAAAACGAATCGAGGAGGAAAGGTGATTTATAAATATTTACTTTAAATATAATCGCCAAGTTCTTAATTATTATTAATTAATTATCAGTTAAAAATTATAAAGGAATATATATTTTATTTTTCTATTTAGTCATCAGAATGCAGTAGTGATGAGTCTGACTCATCCGAAAATCATTCAACTTCACAACATACACAGCAACAACAGCAACAAATGCAACAATCTCAACAACAACAACAGCCACAACAGCATCCAACTCTTCAAGAGATTAATCAAGAAGATTTGGCGGCTATTTTACCAGATCAAGAGCACGAAGATGCTCCATTTGATGGATTTGAAGATTCAGAAAGTGGTCGGTTAGTATCGAAAGCTATCGAGAGAATGTCTCTCGGTGCAGATTCGGATACGAGTGAAAATGGTGATCAAAATCCTGTACCTGTGTATAGTTCCACTTTATTACAACAATTTGTAGAAAAAACAGCTCTGTTATCAGAACCAAGAAAAAGGCGGAGTAAGTTAGGAAAAAAATTGAATGATTCAGAATATCCTTGCGTTTCGAATGTATCTCCAGATTCAGGAATTCAATCGGTAGATAATAGTCCGTTACATTTGGCAATTAGTCCTGTAAGTCCTCCAACACAGACTCAATCACCGGTGCAACCTGTTGTTACAAAACCTGCAGTAAATGTAGATCGTGTTTTATATCCACCTAAACGAAAACCTGGTAGGCCAGCAAAGACAGTATCTACGCAACCCCGTGGACCTGGTAGGCCAAGATTAAAGCCAGAAATTGTAGAAAAGATAGAAAGAATAGAAAAAACAGAAAAAACTGGAAAAACTGAAAAAATTGAAAAGAAGGAAACTGTTTCCCAAGCAGTAAAAGTCACAAAAGAAGAAACAACTAAAAGAGGGAAAACAAAATCTACATCACAAAAAACTGTTGCAACTCGAACAGATAAAAATGAAGAAAATAATTCAACTAAAAAATTAAAAGAGAAACCAACTTGCCAAAAGAAACGGACTTGCAATGTTTCTAAACAGTGTACGCCGGGAAAAGTAACTGGAAAGAGGAATAATACAAGTTCCCCAGCGCGTGTCAAGTGCCTAAGTAGATCTGTTACGAATAAGTATGGAAAAGAGGGAATTCAATGCAATGGTGGGACGTGTAAGAAAATGAGGAAAGATAAACCTGGAATAGGAAATAAGACAGCTCCTTTACGGCGACAAAAACAATCGGCTTGTGAACGAATTTCGAACGATAGGAAAGTAATTAATTCGAATAAAAGAAGTTTAAAAGAGAATAGAAGTAGTACTGTTCCCTTAGCTAAAAGACAAGCATCATTAAAGAAAAATGTTGCACCAGTTACGCGACGTGTATTGAAAGAAAACAAAAGTACTAAAAAAACAACAACTGGATTTGAAACAAATGGTGTTGGAGTTCAGACTCTAATATCTTTACCTGTTGGTGAAGTATTAAAGGCTGAAAAAGCTGAAAATGTAACCAATAAATGCGATAAGGCGACGCAGCCTATACATAATCATTGTCGCAAACATCATCATCACAAACATAGAAGACGATTATTGTTACCACCTAAAAATCCTATACGTATCCATCCATGTCTCATTCAAGAATTAGAAAAATTGATAGAAGAATTTTCAAGATTGTGTAGTTTAGGTAGAAATAATTCAAACTCTGGATATTCTGAATTACCCCAAATTTTTCGTGTAAAAAAATTAACAAAAAAGAGAAAGGGAGGGGATGTTACCTCAAACGATGATCAGAAATTAAAAAGACGCCTTAAAAAAGAGAAGATTCTGTCGGGAACAGATTCAAAAAATAATATGAATGCAAATGCGAATTCAAATCCAAACGAACAAAGGTTACCATTAAAAAAAAGGCATTATCATGTATCCAGTCCTCATAGTTCACAAAGTTCGAATGCAAGTGGCGCCGATTTGGCTGTTAATGAAGCGAACTCTACTGAAAGTCATATAGAAGAAGCAATCGAAGCTACAATAACGAGATATGGAAGTAGTTCTGCCTTCTCTTTCCAAGAAGATTCTGTACCTGTTACTCCTAAGAAGAGGCATAGGGATACCGAAACTGGTAGTCCTGATAAGTCAAATGCAACATCTTCCGATTTATTGGAAGAAAAACCCTTGAGCCAAATAGAAGTACAACCGCGTCGTAAAAAGAAAATTGTCAAGGACCTTCGCGTGACAGTTACAAAATTACCTGTTGAAAGTCATGGAATTTTAGAAAAATCCGACAAAATGGATAAAACTGAGAAAGCTGATAGTAAAGCAGAAAAATCCGAGAAATATTCCACTGATAGAAGTTCAAAATATCGTGCAGAAAAAAATAGAAGTGAGAAAATAGTTGCAGAGAGAATGATAAAAAGCGATAAAAATCAAAGCGATAAAATTGAAAAAAGAGATCTCTCGCCAGAACATGTTCGCTTGGAAAAGAATATAAAAATCGATGCACCGGAATTTAATACAACGGAAAGCTTTGATGAAAGTGAAATTAAACCAGCACAAAACAATCTCAATTCAAATGTTCCAAATCCTTTGAATTCTGCTGCTGTATTAGTTTTGACTAAGAAAAAAATGAGACGGCGGAAAGCTATCAATCGTACAGGTTTTCCGACATTAAAAAAGAAGAAGAAAAGATCTTTAAATGCAAATGATACATCGACGGATGCATCAAAAACTATGGTTCTAAGCAATGAAGATGGTACAGATGTCGGTGCTAATGGTGAAAATTCAACAAAAGAAGGAATCGAAGATTCAGTAGTTGACAGTAAAACAAGTGTGTTAAGCAATACTGAGTTACAAAATGTATTTACTGATGAACTTTCGACTAAACATATTAGCAATGCCATACAAAATCGAGTTCAGTCAAAAGTTGATTCAATTGCAAATCGAGAAAATTCAAATTCATCAAAGTCGGAAACGAATAGTCATGTTCGATCTGAAGAACTTTCAGAACCTCGATCAGGTCAATTGCGAGTTCGGAAAGATCTTGTAGAAACAGATAATGACAATACATTGAATAAATTATGTCCTGTTAAATTTGAAAAAATTCAAGATTCAAAACCATACGATGAAAATGCATCTTTAGAAGAATCCCTTGAAAAATTCACTTCAAATCAACGCGTTACGGAATTAAACGAAGAGAATGTAAAAAGATTTGAGCGTGCAAATTCCCAAACGAATATCAAAACGGAAAATTCAAATTCTTTTAATGGCAATCAGAAAAAACGAAGAGGATCTTCGAGCCCTTGTAATTTGACTCCTAGAAACATAAAACGTTTACGAAGTTCTGGTTATGATATGGAGAATGACATTTTGCCTAATAGCGACATTAACGATGATCACGAGGTAGGAAAACATTCAAACTCGACGCATTCGAGAAAGAAACAATCTCGATGGAAGAAACGTTATTTACAAGGAGGTATTCTACAGGAATATGGTAAAGATATTGAAGGAAAAATACGTGGTAACATTGAAAATAATAATGCCACTGGAAGAAACAAAGTTGTATGTGAAACTACCGAGTCTGCATCTGCTACGTTATTGTCTACCACATATCAATGCGGTAAGCTTTTACGACAAAGAAAAATGCCATTTCAATTGCCATATGATTTGTGGTGGTTACATACACAATCTAGATTACCTAGCAGAGAATCAGTTCCATCTTGGAATTACAAGTAAGAATACAATTATCATATTGAATATTTTTTTATAAAATTGAAGGTTTTTTTATAAAATTATTTTAACATTTTATTTTTCCACAGAAAAATTCGTACTAACGTATATTACGATGTCAAACCTACTACACTTTATGAAGCGCAAGCTTGCGAATGCAAGCCGGAAAGCGGTTGCGGAGATGATTGTATCAATCGTATGGTTTTCAGCGAATGTTCTCCACAGCTTTGTCCTTGTGGTGATAAATGCGAGAATCAGAAAATTCAAAAACACGAATGGGCACCGGGTTTACAAAAATTCATGACAGAGGATAAAGGTTGGGGTGTAAGAACACAACAATCTATCAAATCAGGTGTTTTTATTCTTGAATATGTTGGAGAAGTTGTTTCTGAAAGAGAATTTAAATCTAGAATGGCAACCAGGTATATTTAGAATGAAAATTCTATAAAATTATATATTGTACATGTTAAAATTTCAAATTTATTTTTTTTAATGTAACAGATATGCCAATGATACGCACCATTATTGCTTACATCTTGATGGAGGTTTAGTAATTGATGGTCATCGTATGGGTGGTGATGGAAGATTCGTAAATCATTCTTGTGAACCTAATTGTGAGATGCAAAAATGGAGTGTCCATGGTCTTCCACGAATGGCACTATTCGCTTCTAGAGACATTAAACCAGGAGAGGAATTGACATATGATTATAATTTTGCACTTTTTAATCCATCTGAGGGACAAGAATGTAGATGCGGTAGTAACGCCTGTAGAGGAGTGATTGGTAATTATATTTTTCATGTTATTTCTATTCATACATTAATTCATATCTCCTGTTTTTTTGTTATGTTATTAACTATTATTTTTTGTTATTAACATTTTTATTATGTTTACATAGGTGGGAAGAGTCAAAGAGTTTCTAAAAGTATCACTTCTATTCCGTCGCAATTAGAACCGACAGAAAGACGATCGGTTGGAAGACCAAGAAAAAATGTAAGAAAATCTAATGCAGTACAATCTGTAAATTCGAAAGGCATGTGTAAATCTCGAAAAGTAGGCGATTCTAATTTAATTCATGCCCCTGCATTAAAACCTATGTCTCATCAACAAAGATGTTTTGCTCAGCAACATCATTGCTTCTTATTAAGAAATTTAGAAAAAGTAAGACGAGTTAAGTTATTAGTAAATCAAGTACAAATGCAAAATGGTAAAGTAAAATGTGGTAATGCAACTACTGTAAAAGAAAAGAGTTCAGGTGATGCTAAAATTCAATCTGATGCATTTTTCTCACAATTAACTGCTTTAACAAATATAAATACACGTACTGTACGAACTCGACGACTAGCTCAAGCTCAAGATGATCCAGAAGTGAATAAAACTGCAAAATTAGCTAAGGTAGAATAAAATAGAAGTTTACTTATGATCTTACTATTCATAATTAATTTTTTACACTTATTCACACTTAATTAATTTTTAGGTATTGAAAGATCTATATAGTATAGTAGCTACTGCAAAAGATGAAAATGATCAATTATTATGTACACCATTTATCACATTACCTTCAAAGAGAAAATTACCTGACTATTATGAAAAAATATCAGATCCTATAGATTTATCAACAATCGATCAATGTATTGGTACAGGCCATTATAAAACTGCAGAACATTTTGATCATGATATGATTAAACTTTTTGATAACAATGTAAGATTCTTTGGGAGAACTTCTGAAATGGGTATTGCTGCAGCTAGACTAAGAAAATTATACTTGGGAAGTAAACCTGATTTCGTGGATGCAATAACGGAAGCAACTGGTTGTCCACCATCTCAAGGTTTCTTACCTCCTCGTGGTTCAACCGCGGGTGAAGAAGATGTTATCAGATGTATTTGTGGTTTACATAGGTATGTGATAGTTACAATTTTTATCATTATCTCTAATACATTAAAACTAATTATAAATGTTACTTCATCATAGGGATGAGGGATTGATGATTCAATGCGAACGCTGTCTCGTATGGCAACATTGTGATTGCGTTAAAGCTGATACGAGCATAGAATCTTACTTGTGTGAAAGATGTCATCCACGACCCGTGGATTTAGAAATACCATTAGAAGGTGATGAGGAAGAAGAAGGCAAAAAACATTATGTTACTTTGATGCGGGGTGACTTACAACTTAGACAAGGAGATACCGTATATGTTTTAAGAGATACTCCAGAAAAACATACATACAAAACAATTCAAAAACCTGATTATGAACAAATGGATATATTTAGAATTGAGAGACTCTGGAAAAACGCAGAGTAAGTTAAAAATATTCTACTTGTTAAAAATTTGTATGAAAGTTTTATACCCATTGCTAATATTCAATTGTTTTTGATTCAATAGAGGTGAAAGATTTGTATTTGGTCATCATTATTTAAGACCACATGAAACGTATCACGAACCAACAAGAAAATTTTATGAAAATGAAGTTGTGTGTGCTCCACTTTATGAAGCTGTTCCATGTGATTTAGTTGCTGAACGCTGTTGGGTCCTCGATCCTCATACGTATTGTAAAGGTAATTATTTTTAATTTTTTAAATTATTTTTTATTGTTTCATTGTTACATATTCTATTAGAATGCATTAAAAAATTTTTAATTTATTTCCATTTTTTTTTAAATTAAGGACGGCCGGTTGGTTCTACACCAGAGCATACTTACGTTTGCGAATATCGCGTTGATCGGGCTGCTCGACTATTTACAAAAGTTGCCAGAGCTAGACATCAAGTTTGTACGAAGCCTTATGCATTTGAAACTTTTCCACAACGCATTAAGCATTATCGTACATATTTGGTAAGTATTACATAAATATTACTGAAAAAAATAATGAAAATAAAAATAATTTTTTTTTTTAAATGTTTAGCCTCATAGTCTTGAAGGAATTCAAATAGGAAGTAAAATGAATAAAGAAAAAAAGAAGTCTAATAATCAAGATGTTGATAATAATCAAAAATCTGAATCGAATGAAAATGCAAAAACGCACACTAAAGATCAACAAAAATCTTCTACGAGCAAAAATAGACGTCGATCGAATGAAATTTTACCTATTGTCACACCCGCTACATCATATGCCCAGGTAATCATCATATTTCTAATATATATTCATTTTGATGATTTAATCAATATGTTTTTTTCATATATTATATTAATATATTACATTATTCATTTTTAGAGAGAAGAACAAAGAAGACGATTGAACAATATTTTAATCGGACTATTACAAAAAATGCCGAATAAAAAGGATCCCTTAGATTTGTCATTTTTATTAGAAAGGAATAGACGAAATCGTAAAAGGCCAGGGGGATTAAATCCGTGACATTGGATTATACATGATCGATAGGCATTATCTATATATATATATGTGTTGTGTGTGTATAACATAGATACGCGCACGACACATAAATACCATATAGGTAATATATATCATTGTTAATCTCTTTCGCAGTCAACTCTGTAATTAACGTGATCGACCGATCGATTCTTTCATTTCGCTATAAGTAATCGATGTCATCTAATCCGTTTTATAAGGAAAACGGTAAACAGTAACGCGTTTTCTTCTCCTTCTTACACTATGACCCGTCCATTCATATAATTTAATCTTAAACATGAAGGTTACTCCTCGAAGGACATTGTATCAATCAAGATTTTTCATATATGTTATTAATACGTTCATTACCAACGTTACATATGTGTAACGCATCGATTTCCATTGAGTCAGCATCATATATATATATATATATATATATATATAATCAGAATTGCCAGCATGCGAAACAAAATGGTTGACAGTGACGTAAAGAATAGAAGAGTGAGGGAACGATGTTGCTATATATATATTGAGCGATATAATGACGTGTAGAATTTTGAGCTACATGCTGACAACTCTGTGTATAGTGATAAATATTCAAAAAAATAAAGCATCTATAGTGGGGATTTCTTCTCCGCAGCGAACGTATTAATACATATTTAAAACTACAGAAAATTTTTTTATTAGTACAGTAGAAAGTTTTCTATAGTTTTTTTTTTTTTTTTTTTTTTTTGACATCAGTTTGACTTATTAAACGACTTTCTTTGCTTACACTGGAAGTTAGTATCGAGATTAAAATAAGAAAATGGATAAAATTGAACATCGATTGTTGAGAAAATGATGATGTTCAATTGTTTTTTTTTTTTCTTGGACTATTTTTCAAGTATTGTGTTTTATAAAATTTATAAAGATCGCATAGAGATACAATTTGTTTTCGACTCAAATCGAGAATATCAGATCCTATACGTGGAATAATGTATCTAACAAATTGGATCTAATGAGAGCTATTATTTCTAATATAATTCTAATATAATTAGACTCGCGAAATTGTATAAAAGTAATTTGTAAATTTCTTTCATAGTGGATACACTTAAGTGTACAAATTATATATTACTCGGGATTGAGGAAAATAACAACGGCACATATAAGAGAACAATGAAATAAGAAAAAAATCGAATACATGTGAGGCTTTATTGCACAAAAGTACCATTATATTTTTCATAATCCCAGTGTTATTTGAATTAAGTGTAATATATAGCTTTTTAAATTAATAGATAAAACTTTACTAAAAAAACATATTTAATTTATTAATTATTGTGGTCGGATATAGCTAATTGTTGCTATAACGACGAATATACGCAGGATTTCGTATTTATTATTACATTATACAGTAAATACATATTATTAAAAGCTATTTATAATATAAGTCTTATTTTTATTATATGTTTCTACGTTTTTGCACAGTATCTGAGGCATTTTTATTGAATGAAGTGATATTATAATGTCTCATTTTGTTTTTTTTTTTTTTTTTTTTTTTTTTTATATATATAATTTAGAAGCATACCAATGTAGCGTAGTTACACCATGCAATGGATTTTTTGTAGTATGACAGAGAAAGATGCCTATCTTCGTATTAAGTAGAAATTAGTGAATTGAGAGTAGAATTCTAAATTCTAATTCTTTTTTGAAAAAATTTATGAATGATTTTTTAAAAAAAAAAATATCAATGTAATATATTTTTTTCTTATGCAAAAACGAGATTAATAGTACAATGTATGTCTCGAATGAATGACTAATACTTTTTCTTTTTTCTTTTTCCTTTTTGGAAATAAATTATAAAAAGATATGATATTATTTCAAAATATAAGAAAATTATTTTAATGAATTATAAAGATCTATTTATATGAGGCAGCAAAAAAATTAAAAGAGCTTACGATTTATCGGTAATCTTGCATGATAAAATATCTGCGCAATTACACAAAATGCGTTACAAATGTCGTTAAACAAACTGTATCGCGTATATGTAAATCATTTTGAATTAACTTAAACCAACATTTGTAGATTAACAAGGTCAACATTGTCGATTACGTTGACAATTATATTAAGCGTGCGTGAAGACTGAATTACTGTTACAGGATATTTCTAGCAGGTAATTGCGCTGATTGAATCTGGGTTGTAAATAATTTAAACTCTAAATAAATAGAAGATATTTTTTATTTTTACGAATAAGTTTGTACACTTCTGTCAACAAGTAAATTCTCCAATTATGAACTAATTTTGCGAAATTATTCTTATTCGATCATATATGAAAAACAAATTTTATTCATTAACATATATTTTAATGTTATATTTCATTATTTGATCTTGGTCGACTTCGAATCGTGGTAATGTGCGATGATGGAGCTTCTTCGTACTTCAATTTTTACTCTTTTCTAAAACTGCAAGTTTTAAACTTGTATTTTTTTGTATGCTGTTTAAAGCTTAAAAAACACCTTAATTCGAAGTCTCACAAACTGTACAAAGTATTTTAGAAAAAGGAGGTACAAAGACAATCATCCTGTAACTGTGAGGAAACAATTTTTCAGTGTTATTGAAATAAGAGGCATAAACTAAAATGAGTATCATGTTTTTATTTGTAAACTTGTTACAACAAGGAAAAATATAGCGAAGCGAAGAAGAAAGGGTGGGAAAAGGAAAGAAGAAAAGAAATATAAGTAGTTAAAGAATATAATGAAAAAGGTAGTGGTGACGAAAAAGAAGAAGGAGCAGGAGGAAGTACGTTGGGTAACAATCGCATATTGTTGATTATAGAGTTACATTATAAAATATAACATCCAATTCGAGAACATAATCTGGTGACCTTATCAGTTTAATAAAATGCGCGTACATATAAATCAAATTCAATAATAATTTATTCGTAATACGATATTCTTTTTTTTTGTACATTGTCATTAGTATAGAAAGATAAGACAAAATCATATACAATATCACTCTCGCTTTTTATCGAGAACAAATTTTTTTTATTACATGATACTTTAACTATTAATATATAAACAGACTTCCAGTAAACGTTTTGTGTAATACGTTTGAAAATCTGTACATATTTACATGTGTTTATTTCGAGAGCGATAATTCATTGTAAATATTTTAATCTTAATTCTAACTGCATATAGTGTACCCATACGTGACATTCTTCCTCTTGATCGATTTTTCGATTAAAAGTCGTTACAAGACGTTATTTATACGTTACCCCCTTTTATTCGATTTAAAAACTACGTATTTAATACGAATACGTTTCTTTTGTTACGTGCTTTTTCGCGATGATTACTTTTCAATCATAGTTATATATTATTACAATTTATTTAGTATTGCATTTTGCAACGTAAAATAATTTCACGTGGTGCATGTGTAACGGTGCCTTCACTCGACGAAATCTAAATTGTTGCTCGAGTTATAAAAACGCGTTAGATAACTTTGGAATTCGTATATTGTAAAATATACGAACAAAAATTGTGAATATATTGTCGTGGAAAAATTTGTCCATCTATTTATATGTAATCAAAACCGATGGAGTCGGAATCGACAACACTATGACCTGGAGTTTTTATTTTTTCTTCGTCACTTTGAAGGATAAATCTATGTCCCACTGTGGAATCATTAAATAAAGCAATTGTGCTTTTCATTTTGCCTGAAAAAAAAAAAAATATATATATATGCTATCATACAATAAATATCACTTGTGCTATTTCAATAACAACGATAACAAAATGAACAAGATAAATATTATATGAGAATAAAAACTTGTATGAGTCATCTTCATTTTTTGACGCGACAAAATATAAATCAAAATTAACAAATACGATTGTCCTCTATTTTCATCTTATTTCGAATTTAAAACTTATATGTCTGTTGAACAAACGAATAGAGTCGAGAATATTTTATACCTTATTATTCCACTCTCGTTACATAAATCCTATTAGATTATTGTTTATTTGCTGCTTGTCCACTAGTTGTCGTAGTTTGTCCGCTCTGTTGTTGCTGGCCCCAATACTGATTATAATACTGCTGATTCCAACTATTCCAGTTTCCATTACCATAACCTTGTTGATTATAATTGCTTTGATTATACGAGCCTTGTCCATAGCCCTTCCAGTTACACCATGGTTGTGATCCCCAATTATTCTGTTGACCCCAACCTTCTTGAGATTGGCCACCTGACCAATTGCCTTGTTGACTCCATACGGACTGTTGTGATCCTTGGTAATTTCTTACAAGAAAATCAATCCACGTGCATAAAATGCTAAGAGCAAAACATTAAAAAAAATAGAAAAGATAATTACCCTATCGGAGCTCTTGATCGATTACCTTGTCGAGAATTCAAAGCTCGACCTCTATCATTACCACTTCCTCTTCTATCACCGTTACCACCTCTTCTATTCATTCCACGATGTACGAGCGGAATAGGTATTCCTCTTCTCCTTCGTAACATCGGTGGACCATAACCACTGCCATGTCTTATATGTCCACCTCTTTGTGGTCTATCTCTCCATCCCATATTACCTCGCCAAAGGGGATTACGATTTCTGTCGGAATCTGTTTTTTTTTTTTGAAAAAATAATTTTTTTTTTAATCTTACAATTTTTATTAGTTAAAATTCTTTTTTTTTTCATTCTTACAATTTCGTCTGTCACGATAATCTCGATTATCTCTTTCACGATTACTTCGCACATCATTTCGATTTTCATGAGCATTCTCTGATCTCGAATCAGTACGTGGTCGTTTGCTTCTTTGTTGTTCGCCATAACCTGCTTCTTTCCCTTCTTTATTATAATTTTCTATAAGTTTTCCACTTTCTTCTTGATCAAGTTCGATCCAATTAATAGCATCAAAATATTCACCAACAACTGGAGCTCTGAAATTTGCTGAAAAAAATCAATGTGTATTGTAATATATAATATGCATGAAGATATGAATGCATATCACAAGTTAAAACCAACCTTTCATTTCTAAAAGCATAGAATCAGTAATCTCTTTGCCTTTTATTGGTTTATGTTTCATAGAACGTGACTTAAATTCTTCTTCTGATGGAACTATAACTACTGCCCTTCTCTGATATCCACAAAAATTTTTCATTTTACGTCGTTGTGCGGAAGGATATACATTTGTCTATATTCCATTTCATAATATAAAAATGAAAAAATTAAATTAACATATTAATTTAATATGAATATAAAGAATCAAATTCTTCTAAAAATAAAAATATACCTGATCTAATATATAATTACGTCTTCTACTAGAAGCCATTTCCATCAGTTTGTTTAATGCATCAGTACATTTATCAATAAGTATTTTCCATTGATCTTCATAACCTTCTTTGTAAGATAATCCAGGATCCTTAAAAAATATTGATCAAAGTAATTAAGTAATTAAAATATATAGCATAACCAATATATAATTTGTTTATAATACATACTTTCATTTTATTAATTAGACTGCTGAGTCCTAAGATATTATACATCTTTTGAGGATGCTCAGTTGCATATTTTGTTGCCCAAGTTGTTTTTCCGCAAGCGGGTAATCCGCACATCATTATTACTTCACATTCATCTTTTTTCTCTGGCCTTCGCGGTCCAGAAATTTTATATTGTGATTCTACATTTCCAATTGAAACATAATCTTCTAAAATTTCTTCTGTCCATGGTGTTTCTTGACCAAAATTACATGCAAAACTACAATTTTTACTCAAAATATGTGGAAATAATGGTTTGTCACCGAGTTCTTCTTTAGAAATACTAAACGCTATTCCTTGATCTTTTCCATTAACTGTATAAGAAAGTAGAATATTTTCGGATGTTGCATCGAAATAACAACCGATAATATCATCCTTTCCAAATTGAAGTCCATAATCTTCATATTGATTGTCTGTTAATTTTTTACCAGTACTGCTATACCCAAAACTAAATTTTTCTTCTCCAAGTTGCATTGAAGTATAAAGAGTAGACCAACCAATTCTAAGAACATGTGGATGTTCTTCATTTTCTGTATTAATGGTACAATGTTCTACTATTTTTGCTTCATAATAAACTTTTCCACAAAGAAAACCGTAAGATGCTCTTGCACCAGCCCACATATGTGAAAATCCATCATTATGCATAGGTGTAGCAGTAAAAAATCCATCCTTATCAATAACCAAATTTAAATCTGAATCATCTGAAATATAACAATAATAATTATTTAAACATTTTTTTTATATATATTAAAATTATTTTTATTTAGTTTTCAACATACACCAAGATAATATTAAAGCAGAATCATCAATTTCTGGTTCATTTTCGGTGAGAATTGGTGGAGGTGAATCATGCCTATCTTCTAAAGGATTAGGAGATCTTTTCCGCTTTCTATCCCTGATGATGTCGTTCGTATCTCGTTCTTTCATATCTACATCTGTATCTTCTTCGTGTTTAATTTTTGACATTTCTATATCCTTTCCACGTAAACGAAAATAGGTCAATGATTAAAAATAATATTTCCTGTAGGTACAGTAAGATTTTTATGTAACAAAATGTAGAGGACGTAATATTTTACTAGGAAAAATATCCGCGATCTCAAACGTATATTGACGAATTTTTAAATTTTTTATTTTAAAATTTCCAAAAATAAAAGATTTCAAATATTTAAAATTTAACGAATATTTTCAATTTTTTTTTTAACAAGTCTATTTTAATTACAGTCCTCTACATTTTGCTGAGATCGCGGATTACAAATATGCAACAGATAAAGTCAACGAATTTTGCAAAATGATAGAAAAGATATTTAAAATGTTGATAAAAAATTAAATTGATTTTATGAAGTAAATTTGAAATATAACAATATTCTAGAATTTTTAAAAAATTGATTTATAAAGTATACCTCCTCATCTTCCTTTTTGTCGATATTAGTATCCATTATTATTTCGCTAGATAGATTTTTGTCTTCAATTAACTGCTCTTCAGTTTTTAACTCCTCACTTTCATTCATATCTATATCTTGCTCTTCAAGTAAATCTTGTTCTTCTGTTTCAGGAATGTCAATAGTTTTAGTATCATTAATAGATTCTACGATATAATCATTATCTACAGATTCTATATTTTCTTCTTCATGTTCAATATTTTCTTTTAATATATCATTTGCCTTATCACATGTCTTATTAATTATAGTCGACATATCATTTTCTTGTATGTCTGAATCAGTGTCTTTTTCTTTTACATCTACAGTTTCTAATTCTTGTAGATTTGTTTTGATTTCTGTTGTTGATTCTTGTTTTTGATTCACATCATCTTTATTATCTAATGATTCTTTTGAAAATGCAATATTAGTAACACTATATCTCACTGGGGACTTTACTGGTGATTTTATAGAAGGTACTTGTGAATCACTTATATTCTGTTCATTTTCATTATTTTCTGAGAGATCAATATTCTTTATTTCATCTTCTTTTATAATTTCCATGGGACTAGCATTTTCATTTTCTATACTTGATACCAATTCTTTTGTTTCTTTTTCTTCATCTTTTTTAGGTGATAAAGATTTTTCTTTTTGCATAAAAATTTCTCTTTGAACAAGAGTTTCTTCTTGTATAGGAATTTCTTCTTGGGCATGAGTTTCTTCTTGTATAGCAGTTTCCTCCTGTATGGCTGTTTCTTCTTGTATAGCAGTTTCCTCTTGCATAGCTGCTTCTTCTTGCGTAGCAGTTTCTTCTGGTATTATTTCTTCTTGCAAAGCAGATTCAGATACTGTAGGAGATGGTTCACGAGACATATCATTTTGATCAGCTTTTTTGGGGGATGTCCTCCTTCTAGAATATGGAGTTCTAGTAGTTCTTCGTTTTTTCGTTACAGAGTCTTCCTTTGGTGTCATCACAGGAGCACTTTTAGATAATCTACTAGATTTTTTTGGTGTTTGTGGTATTTTTGTTGATTTTTCATCATTTTCTTGAACTGTATCATCATGTGTATCTTCTGCACTGGCATTTGTTTTTCCTTGATTTATTTCTATAATTTGAAAATATTTATATTACATTAATTTAGAAAGGCAATCAATATAGTATTAGAAAATGTATAAAATATAGTATTTGTTTAAAAATTTTTAAAAACAATAATTTTTAATAATATTTTTCTTTAATTGTAGATATTAATAGAAGAATGATAACAATTTAAGTAAACGTAAATAAAAATTGCTAACTTCAAAACTAATAGAAGATGTAGAGGCGTCGCATATACAATTCGCACGTAAACAGAAGAAAGGCGCGCATAGTTCGCGCCTATACAGAATAAGAAATATTAAAAAGAAATTCTTTGCGATTAATTACTTCTAATAATTGTAAATATGTTATCATTTTTTATTCAAAGATAATATAATGAAAGAAAAAACAATGAAAACTGTTATATGCACCATTATCACCTCACTTGAATGTTTGTCAACATTGGAGTACTTGAATATATAGGCTGTTAGTTAACGAACATCATACTTCAAAAAATTTGGGATAAGCATGAGATTAAAGAATAAGAAGAGAGTAACTTACGATGTACATTTTCCTCTTCTATTGCCTTACGAAGTCGCTCAACGAGCACTGACTTGACGCCTTTTGTATCGAGTCCACGCTTTGAGAGTTCTGTCCGTAATTCGACTACTTTTAACTTTTCCGGATCCATTGCGCGTAATATTTCACGATTTTTATTAATCCACGCACTTTTATTCGGCAGAAAATCTTACGAAAAGCCCATACACGCGCCAGTGACCCGCGTTAAATATACAATATGGCGATACAACTGCAAACAACGCGTTACGTGTTGTACATGGATTTTATTGGTCAATGTGGCATTTATTTGAACTAACGCCAACTTCACTGCTAATGGAATTATTTGTCCCCATTGCAGTAATATAGTGTAATAATTCTTATTGGTTGTTCGAAGGCGGGATTTTATTTGATTGGTTGAGAGATTATATATGTACATGAAATTCACAAGAACCGCCAATACCATGCAAATTTGTGAGATAAAGTTGTCATACTTGTTGGAATATATCATTTATCAGAATTCATGAAAAGAAAAGTGACTTTTATAAAAATTATACTTTAATTGATAAAATCATCTATGATAAAAGAAAAATTTTTTATTTGAGTTTCTTTTATCTTTTTAATTGAATTTCATTCAAACATTCAAATTTTAAAACAACAATTATTACATGATAACTTGCAAAATATGTAGCAGTTTTTGTAATCGTAATCATCGTAGCTATAATAGCCAATATTTATAGGAAATTTATTAAATTTCATTTTTTGGTTTTTTCTATAAACCTTTTCATGACAGCAATAAACGTAAATTGGTTGCATTCAGTTGAGGGAGAATCATTGATGCATCATTTTTATATAAACACATCTAAGAAAAGAAGATTTTATGGTAAAGAATGATAATTAAATAAACTCTTCGTTATTATGTATATTTATTGATTTATCTATATATATAAAATGTCTTAGGTATTCTTGAAAGACCACCTTTACCTTCTTCGATTGAAGAAGTTACATATAAAATTTTTATGATTGGAAGATCTGGAGTAGGAAAAACTGCTGTTGTAGCTCGACTTGCTGGAATATTAGAATCTAATACTTATACTGAAACTAATGGAATAAAAAAGACAAATGTATTTTGGCCAGTTAAGATATGGGATAAAGTTGTATTGTTTAAATTACAATTTTGGGATACTTCAGAAGCAAGCATTAAAAAATATAATCACATATTGCCTGTATGTAAAATATAATAATATAACTATAAGGGAATACAATATTAAAGAATCGCATTATTTAAATTTATAGGCATGCAAAGACAAAGTAGATGCTATATGTTCCGTATTTTCTTTTGATGATGCAACAGGATTTAATGATGTACCATATTTGATGAATACTATGACAGCCATAAAAGAGAAACCGGCAAATATAGTAATAGGAACAAAGTAATTTATTATATAGATATTATATAGATAGATTTTTTTCTTTCCTATGTGGTGAAAATATTTAACTAAATTTTAAAATATTATAGATTTAAACCATGGTCCAGTTCTACAATAGAAGATGCACGGATAAAAGAATTTGAAGACAAATGGAAAGTTAAAGTTATTAGAATTGATATTAATAAATTTCCTATAAGATCTGAAGTGTTTGACTGTTCTTATCAGCTAAATACTATATGTAATATTCTTTGGAATAGAGATAAAGAATTTATATCTAAACAAATGGGACAAAACTAACAAATCTTTCTATATATTTTTACAGTATTTTTAAGAAATCTTTAATGATATTTAATAAAGGTAAACATTTAATAATTTTTTTTTTTTTTTTTATATCAATTTTTATATAAAAATTGATTTCTTTTATTAAAATAGTAATTGTGACACATTTCTAGCAGAGTAAGAAACATTCTTAATATAAAATATCCAGAAAGTATCTAGATAGATCTAGTATGTAAAATTAAACCGTTTTCAGTACTGAAAGACAACTTCACAAGAGTTAAACGTTTCGTAGTGGCGGTAAAGTTAGCTATCTATTGATTCAATTATTTGTTTTTAAAGCAAAAAATTAGAATTAATTAAAGATCTTAAAAAGTATATGCGCAGGTGTGTTGTGTTATATTTATTATATTAGAGATTTATAATTGCTATTTAATTTGCATTATAATTTGAATCGATTATATTTTAGGTTAAATATTTTGGAACACAGCATTCGTATTTTATTAATTGTTTATTTTTAATAGTCTTTTTTTTTTTATCAGTTACAAAACCATTTTAATTTGTTTCTTATGTCCATTATATATATTTATATATTTAGAATGTCTCGTGATTCATACATATACCTAAACCAATAAAAAACATCGAAAAGAAAATATATATATGTATGTATATGTGTATATACATACATACATATATATAATTATTAATTATCAAATTTAATATAATTTCATTGTTATTTCCGATTATATAAATATATTTGAAACTTTTATTCTAGAAATGAAAAACAATAAAATTTTCCTAGTAGGGGGAATAATTTTTGCATCGGAAATCATTTGGTATTTGTACAAAAAAGTTCATAACCTATGGATTAAATCTAGAAGCACTTGCAAAGATTTGAAAACAAATATTCATGAATCGAAACAAGACATTTCAGAGGTGATGTTTTTTACAAAAGAATCTAGTTTTTGTCGAACACACTTAACTAATAAAGAGATTTGTCTGAAAGACACTTGTTCTGTTCAATATTTGAGGTAATACATATAATACGATCGCTTATCGAATTATGAATAAATATTATCGATATTATATATTTTTTAACAAACGGTGAATGATATTTATAGAAAGTTGGAAAATTATATAAACCGAGCGAAAGAAAGTTTAGATATTTGTATGTACATGTTAACTTGTCAATTGTTATCAAATGCAATCGTAAACGCGCATAAACGGGGAGTACTTGTTCGAATAATAATGGATCGAAGTATGGCTTGCAATGAGGCCGCTCAAACGGCTTTATTTTATAGGAATGGTATGTGAAAAATGATTATTGCATATTTATTATCATTATATACATTAGATACACTTTCAATAACTTTCAATACTTTATTATTAACGATATTTAAATTAATCTTTTTCTTAGAATTTTGAAATTATTTGCGTTTTAGGGATCACAATTAGATTAGAATATTACGTTGGTTTAATGCATCATAAGTTCGCGATCGTGGATAATGATATATTAATCACTGGTAGCACGAATTGGACAATGTCTGCTTTTTTTGGGAATTTCGATCACGTAATAGTGACTAATCAACATTCGTTAGTGAAGCCATTCATCGATGAATTTGACAGGCTATGGAAGACATTCCCAAACTCGCAGGAAAATATAGAATGTCCAGCGGAGTTTTCAGTAAAATAACAACTTGTAATTTGGTAAGTAAGTCGTTTCACTTTTAAAAATCTTTCTTCCTGATACTCAACGTTATCGTTCCGAGAGCGCTTCTTTGACGTCAAGAAATCAAAAGGGAGATCGTAAAACGTGAAGGCGTGTTAGCAGTAGGGGGCATATAAGTATAATGTATATAAGCACGTGGTACCAGTTAACTCGTGAAATAGCACGATGCAGATTTGTTCGGTACTCTGAAGAGCTATCTACGCGATATATCGAGTTCCGACACGATGTGACGCGCGGTTGCTTGCTGTTCTCATCGGCCGATAAAAGTGGAACATTGTCCGTACATATAAATAGGTTAGCCTGTATGAAAATAGACGTCGGGCTGTTGGACCGGAGGATCGATGACGGGATACTCGGCGACGAGCCGTCCGCTGCCTCGACTTTCTTTCTCTTCCTCTCTTCTGTTTCCAAATTCACGGTCTCACTATTATCGCAATGTTATACGCTTACACGCTTATGCTTTTAATAATTTGTTAAAATTGTTCACATTATTTATTTACAACCATGAATCGTTATACCTAGCGTGACGAGAAGAATATTTATATTTATATCATAGATTCGAGTATATTTTTCTATCGCGATTTTTTTCTCATTCTATATTATTATAGCTGTACATATAGACGTACGCATGTTTTCACACGAGGTAGATATGTTCGCATGTTGGTAGAAGTACGTAACTTGGGAAAGCAAACGATTCGGAATAAACGCGCGATGCGCGGAAATAGTAGCGCGCAAACCCAAAATATCCCATCGTATACGGATAAAAGGCGGAATACACGTTAGTAGTGGTAATAGTAGTAATAGTAGTAGTGGTAGAAGTTTTGACGTTTCTTAATCTACCTCTTCTTATATCAATAATAGATACGTAATAATATTTACGAAAATTTTTCTAGCAAAATTATTATTTTGTTTACGTCTCGATAAACGAATCGGTAATATTTTCGAAATATTATCGTCAACGATTCCCCGAATCTTTCGCTCTTCTCTAAAATCGTATAATAAATTTTGCGATTTCACTTTTAACACCAACAGATTACGGACGTTCGATGAAATCCGTGCAAACGTTAAACGCACATTTATAAATTCAGATTTCGATGCTCGTGAAAAATGCTCGATATTTTTAATTATTTTTGTTTACTCCTTGTCGAGAAAACGGAATACGTGATTTTGCTCGCTTTCTGAAGAACTGGACGATTAGATATATAGAAAATAAGTCGACAACTCTAGAAAAATAGGTGTCTCGCAGGTCAAGGGTGTGTCAAATCGGACAAGTAGCACGTTCGCGATGGCTGCGAAACTCGCGGATTCGGGAAAAGGAAAAGAAAAAAGGTCAAAGGTCAAGTATTCCTCGATGGTCCTTTTTAGTTGCTCTCTTTTCCATTTGAGACGCGAGATTGAAGGACAAGAAGAAAGAAAAATGTTTCACGTATTTAAATATATATATATCTGCAGTAGATGTTTCGCTCGTAATTAAAAAACATCGCGGAAATATACGAATGTAAAAGTCAGACATATTTTGATAACTCTTTTTTCCTCGAAGGAAATAAATTCGGTTCGAATCAGTTTCGTTCGTCGAACGAAGTTTTTCGAACGGTTTCTCCTTTCTTTCTTTCGCTACGAAAGAATAATAATAAGTTTCATCAGTTTTTTCTCAAAAGATTTTTGAAAAAGAGAGGATACTGACTCGAGAGAATACTATCATAGACTATGTTGCAATTATTTATATTTAATGCGTTTATTTCGATATCATTTATATAGAAAACATTGTTTCGCGATAACGGAGGCCCAACGCATATTTTGTTGTTTCGTCGCATATTTCTTCCCTTCTTGTTTTCCCTTCCTCTTCCTCGTTTCTAGCAATGTCTCTTGATTCTACGTATGATACAATCTTATTGTTACAATTACAAATCTCGCATAGGGAAGAATACGCGTCACTGCGCGTTTACAGCCTGCTGTTTCGTGGTAAGGTGGCTCTACCAAAATTCTGTTGTATCCATCAACGATCGATTTCTATATGTTCTCTCCTTCTACCGATAAATTGCTAAAAGAATATATGCGCGCTATGTTTATGCATACGCTATATCGCTTAACGACGCTAAATACCGAATTAATCTCTATTCGAGTTTTTTTTCTTCTTTTCCAAAATTTTTTCGCTCCAAATTCTTCGCGTAAGAAACGTTTAGAACGTTTGTTTCCTCTTAACGATGGAACGAAATCCTCGATTTCACGCAAGGCCTCGTACGTAGTGATCTCTACCTGTTACCGTGTTAAATTATTATTATAATAATTATCGTAACGTAATAAATTATTAGGAAATCCGCAGTCAGTTATTGTCTCTATAGTCGACACCGAAAAACACCGATTTCGCATTTACGCTCGCATTCGTCCCAGTCTTAACGAGTTTTCTTTTTTTTTCTTTTTTTTTCTTTTTTTTTCTTTTTTTTTCTATCACATTCGTTTCGTATTCAGGATTTTCGCCCCTGTGTTATCTAATCTCGCATTCATCTCGCACTCAACTTTTTCTCTCTCTCTCTCTCTCTTTTTTTTTTTCGTACAGTCTTTAGGCAATTCTCGACTCTTCTCGAGGAGTCTTCCCTTCGCAGGAGGAAGCGTACGAAAGATGTTTGCACGCGATAACGAATACGTACGCGTACATTCGATAATTGGTCCGCTCGTAGAGAAGATTGATGCAGCGAGGGAAATGAGGACGTGGATCGGAGAAAGATGGAGTAGGTGAGAGCGTGAGTTATTGGGTGGAGGGATAGGGGAGGAATGAGGGAGTTATCACACGTTTTCACGTCCATGTTCACGGTAAAGCGTTCGAAATTTCGTAAAGTGGAAGGCGAGAGTGGACGACGGGAGCCACGACGAAGGGACGTCACTTTTCCTCTTCTTTCTAATGAAGGATCGAAGGTGAATCGATGGCCGTCCTTTCGAACGTTGGCTTGGCACGCGTTGGCGAAGAGGGCTGCGCGTTTCCCTCGCGGGCAGCGTCGAACCCACCGAAACTATACTTTCGTTTCTGACGTTCGCTTCTAAGGCAAGGTTCGCTAGAAGCTTTGACCATCCCTCACATACCCTCTGTCCCGAGGCTACCAACGAACGCCGGCTCGCCTATGTTCGAGTCGCACTGCATCACCCACTCCCAGATCCTCTTCGTGACGACCTTCTGATCGATGGTCGTCTCGAGCCCGTAACTGTTCAGAAGCTTCCTCAGCTTGTTCTTGTTCTCGTCCACGTTCCGCTGATCGTCGAGGATCGTGTCGAGGTACAGCAAACTGTCCGCCCTCCTCGCTACGCCCTCGCTCGCGTCCACCAACGTGGACGTGGCGCTGTGGCTGATCTTGTTCACGCACCACGAGTCCTTCAAGTACTTGTTGATCTCGGTCACGTGCGGCCTCTTCTCGGGCTTGTGCTCGAACGTCCTCCTGAAGTATCGCAGCAGCCTGGGCGTGAACCGCCTGAACGAGGGCGGCACTTTGGTCGTCCTCCTCTTCAACCATCTTTGGAAGGCCGAGTACTCGGGATCCTGTATGAGGTCTGCCGTCTGCCACGGCGGATTCCCGGTCAGGCAGACGAACAGCACGATCCCGAATTGCCAGCAATCGGCGCTCCTCTTGCACGCGTACCTCTCGTTCTTCACTATCTCGTAGATCTCGGGCGGTTGGAACGGCAGCCAGGTGCATCTGATCTTGTTGACCAGGGTCCCCTCCCGCCTCGTGCACCCGAAGTCGCACAGCTTGATCTTGGACATGTCGAGGGCGAACACGAGCACGTTCTCCAACTTGATGTCCCGATGGGCGAGCTGCTTCGAGTGGATGAAGTCGAGGGCGGAGCAAAGCTGGCTCGCGATCCTTTTGCAAGCTTCCTCGCTCAAGCCCCCCGCCCTCACGTTCCCCGCAAGATCCCCGTAAGGGGCGTACTCCTGGGCGAACACGAAACACTTGTCCGCCTTGAACGCGACCGCGTACGAGCACAGGATGCTCGGATGCGGGCTCAGGTGGTACGAGTAGTGGAACTCGCGGAAAAAGTCCTTCTCCGTGGTCAGCTCCTGGTGGACGGCTTTCAGAACGACCCTCGTTCGCGTGGCTCGATGGGTGGCCAACAACACCTTGGCGAAACTCCCCTCGCCGAGGGTCTTCTCCACCTCGTACTCTTTCGAGAGCTCCAATTCCTCCAAAGGGATCTCCTGCACTCTGTGTATCCCGGACTCCTTTTTCTCGTGAAGTTTCATCTGAAACGAAAAACCGATTCATTCTACCATCCTTTCCTCTCGAAGCTTTTCAAATTCTTCCAACACGCCGCGTACTCGTGCTCGTCAATCCTTCGATCATCGCGAAAACTTTTCTCATCCGGTTAAAACGATACTTACGTAAGCGCCAACCACGACGCCTCCGTTCCTTACGAACGGCCGATCAAGCGTGAAACGCGTTTAACGCGCTTTGTATCGCGGAGGGCATCGCTCTCCCTCTCCCTCTCTCCTGCCATTTGTAAGAATCGCCCTTGCCCTTGCTCGTCCAAACTTATCATTTCCTTTCGAATCGTATCTTCGAGATCGAAGATTCGTTTCAGATTGATTAATTTTTTTCTTTCGATTAAATTACTTTACTTTCGATTAAAACGGAAGAAAATTTCGGGGAGGGATGATCGCGTCCCCGATAGAGCGTGTAGGCGAAGGACTAAATACAAGGCGGAGAGGCGAGGGGAGAACGGTGGTGGAGGTTGGGCGGGTGAACCCAGGACCTTTTGAGCTGCCTAGATCAATAGCAAGGATTTCGCTGCAGCAACGCGCGTCAAATCGTTCCTTTATCGTTCGTTCTCGTCCCCGATGTTACGAATTTCAAAAAATTTCCATCGCCGTTTGAAAAGAAGAGGAAGAGAAAGAAGGAGAAAAAAAAAAATTCGAAAAGTCGTGGCAAAAATTTATCGTAGCTTCGTTTCGTTTCGATTCAAAGACACTTTTTATTTTTATTCTTTTTTTTTAAACGTCGATTCGTATCGAGAAACAATCGATGTTTAAAAACTTTTCTCGGACGCGAGAATTGAATTTTATTGCCAGCCGTGGCTGTCGTCCCCCCCCTCCCCCCCTCCCCTCGAAATAATCTCTTCTCCGAATTTTATTTCGCACGCGTCTCTATTTTTACGTAAATCTCGCTCTTTTTCGATTTTCCCGGAATTTAACAACCGATTATTTTTCCCTTAATTCCGTTCCGACCGGCTCTCGTTCGCCGGTCCGCTCTGACAAAAGTTTCGGCCCCGCGTTTATATTTAAACATTTCTGTTTACCAGGAACTATTTTGACGCGTGTCAGGGATTTAGAGAACCGATTAATACCCCGTTTCCCTTTATGCCTTTGCGCGCAACACTTTGAGAGGAGGGGTAGAAGGGGTAGAGGGAGGGAAAAGGGCGTCACGAACGAAATTTCCACAAACCTAAGAGGGGAGAGGAGAAGAAAAGAAATAAAAACGCACGGATCGAATTATGTCTCTTCTCATTACCGTATTAATTTTTATCTCATCGTGCTCACTTCGTTAAATCTTAATTGCATTGCGCACAATCCTTGTCAACAACCGTGTCCATTAATATCGATGACAACGAGCACTCGTAGACCGAACTATTTGATAGACCGTGGGTTAGGGTTAATTCGTTGGCACGTTGGACAGCGCGATTATTTGTTCTTATAGACTTACAACGATTGCGGTAATCCTTGCGAACGAGCGTATAGAAAGGTGTGTCTCTGCTGAATCGACGCACAGAATTCCAAGTTTCGATTAAAATTCACCGAGTTTTTTTCAACTTTCACGAAACGCTCGTTTCCTCCTCCTCCTCCTCCTCCTTCTCCTCTTCTTCTTTCTGCTTCTGTATACGTACGTCCCTTGAACGTTCTACATGTTCACATTGTACCGTATTCACTGAAACGAATCCGACCGCACGGAAAAAAAAAAAAAAAAGAAAACGAAACGATCGATTCGAACCTCGTCCCGTCGCCAATTATCCCCCGCCGACGGCCTCGACTTTTCCTTCCCGACTTTTCACACAAATTTCTCCGCGTAATCTGTCAACGATGGTCAAAACGATAAAAATCTCTGTCCTTCCCTCGATGTCACATTTTCAGTTATGCGCGTATGTCGCGTCTGGAGCCGTCGCGACGCCCTGCGTCGCTTTTATAGACCCGGCCGACACGCGCAGACGTAGATCGGGAAAGATATGGAACATCGATGCGAGGATCAAACATCCTTGCGAATTTTTTTTTTTCTTTTCTCTCTTTCTCCTTCTCCTCGTTCGAACCTAAAGATAAATCTCGCGTAATCCGAAAAAAGAAAAAAAAAATTATCATCGAGTTAAATTCGAGGCTAATTACGCATATTCGCGAAATATCAAATATACAGAGATTTTCTTTCTTTCTTTTCGACGAATACGGCCACCTTTGATGTATCGAAGACATTGGAATTAACGATTTCTTATAAAATGGTCCCGCTCTTTCTTGTCACCACGTGTAACGATCTCGAGTTCGTTGTTCCTCGATACTATGATGTACGTATATTTATATATATATATATACGCGTGCCACATTGACGAGAATGATGCTCGTGCGTGAGATCTCGAGACACGCGAACCGATACAATCCGAATAATATTATGTATATAATGTATATTGTATATATGTACATATGTATTATCGATGGCCAAATGATATGCATACTCTTGAGGTGGAATTTAATTTAAACCAGAAAGTATTTTTAACATGTATGTCAAGTATACGATGTCCATAGGGATGGATCGTACATACCAGTGCAACGACGGTAATATCAGAGATATAAATAGACAAAAACCGGTACGATAGAAGTAAGTATCTAGGCAGTGTAAGATGTATAACTTGTTTCGTCCCGATTCATTAGATTTGTCAACGGCACGATATCTTTATCTGCGGAATATTTTGAATTAATATCGAGGAGTAAAGGATGATAATAATAATTCGTTTCGAATTTATTATTCGTTGTTGTTCGGTAAATTCTTTATTACACGCAATATATTTGTATACGATTAAAAAAAAATAAATAACACATTCGTAAACTTAAGAGTTTAAACGGGGAGACAGGAGGTCGGTATATTTAAAACGCGTTTTGAAATAATAATCTTCGGTTATAAAAACGTGGTAGACGAGCTGCTGCAAGAACACGAGCTACGAGAAGAGTAAGAATAATAGTAAGACGATCCTTTCGAGGATTCGGAATAAGTATCGTAGGAATAATCGGAATAACTGCTAACGTCATCTTCGCTGCTGGAACACGAACTGAATTCTGCAAGAAAACAATTTCGAGTGGATAATCATCGTCGTCGTAAAGATTATATATTTCAAATAAACGCTTCGATACCCGACAAATAACCCATTTTTTTCACGATGCGGGTAACGTGATGGCTGAACTCTTCCATGGCTTGCTCCGCTTTTCTTTCGTGCCGTTTTATGTTCCTTTTCCGCCGTCTCTCTCGCCGCTCGAGCAAACGCTTCTCGTACTTTCCAATCTTCTTCTCTGTCGAGCGAAAAAAATCATTCGAACGACGATAATACACGAAACTGGAAAAGCAAAACACGCTTACCTGCCGACGCTTCTTTCTTATCCTGCTTTTTGCAACTCAACGTCAGCGTTTTCTTCTCATTCATCGATATCCTCGATATTTCCTTGCCCCCGAGCGTTCCCTCCTCCTTCGTCCTTTCCAAAATCGTGCTTTTGTGCTCGAGTTTCGCCACGCTCGTTTCTTTACTCTTCTTCTCGATCTTGCTTCCGTTGTTATTGTTGTTCGAATCTGTGCTCGAATGATTCGTTGCACAAATGGACGTGGACGTGCACTGCATCCTCTTCACGGAGACGTTGCTCCTCACGGAATAATCTCCTTTCGACGCCGAAACGTTGCACCTTGCCATAGCATTTTCCTTCCCAACGGAACTGCTAATAACGCTAAGATTGCCACGTTTCGGCGTGCTCGTTTTAAGCTGCGACATTGAAATCAAGCTTCTCGACTCGTCCACGCCGTTCGTCGAACTTTTGTTCCCCTCCCCCCCTACTTTATCCTTTTTCCTCTCCGTCGTTTCGCCCTTGATCGATTTTTCGCGGACGTCCACGACGTTCTCCTTCCTCTTCCGCGACATCGAATTTTTCCTCGTCACCGAATTCAATTTTTGCATCGACCCGGTCGACGCTTGTTTCTCGCATTTATTTTCCTTCGCCTGCTTCTTCCCTCCTCCCTTCACGCTGCCACCCCCTCCTTCCTTCCCCTTCGAAACCTCTTTCCCTCCATTCTCCTTCCCCTTCGAAACCTCTTTCCCTCCATTCTCCTTCCCCTTCGAGACTTCTTTCCCTCCATCCTTCGTTTTGTTCCCCGTTGTCTCTTTTTTGCCTTTCGGCTCGAGCTTCGGTTTCGAGCGATCAACGCTTTTCTTCTCCTTCGCCGCCGATTTCCCTGCCAAGTTCGTCTTCGGCTTCGCAGCCGCCGCCGCCGTCGTCTCGCTTTTACGGGGCGTTCTCGACGACGTCGTCCCCTGCTTCTTTGCCGGGCTCTTACTCTCTGCTCCCGTTAATACGACGAGTTAAATAAACGAAAGGGAGGAAAGGGAGAGGATTTTTTCTCCTTACCTGATGGCGCGATCGTGGGATTCAGTTTCAACCGTTCGTTAAATTCGTCCAACAGGTTCTGCCTGAAATTGTGTTGAACGAAATTGTCGATCTGTTTCCACGGATCCGTGTCGAGGATTTGATCCACGTCGAGTATACCGTCCGGGGTTGGAAAGGAGAGCGACGCTCTTCCCACAACCACCATCTTTTTCCGACTCATCTCGAAAATTCGGGAAAATTCGAAAAAGGAATGTCAAGTTTAAGGAGGAGGGGGGTTGGGTATTTTAGCTGGAGGAGAATCGAAGGTGTTAAAGAGGAGGGATTTTCCAGAGTGTGGAGACAAAAAGAAACAAATACAGGATCGATTTTATCCGGTTGCTTATACACGTAACGGCAAACCGTTCTACGTCAAACCTACGACCGTGTATTTTCGGTTCTCTCTCTCTCCGTTTCCAGATGAAAAGACGGTGGAACGTCGTGCCACCACGAATGTGCAAGTATTGGGCGGGGAACCGGCACCGCGACGCGTTCAACAAACGTATTAAGTGTTAAGAAAAATTAGGAGGAAAACGCGAATCGCCGCGTTCCAACGAAATCTCGATCATCACTGATCACGTATACACATTCGAACCGAACGTGTATATTTCGGTTATGGATTCGCCGGGTTAAAGGACGCCGCGTCCCCGTTTGTTTGTCGTCGGATCGACAAAACGGATCGGTTACGAAACGTCGGTTTAACGGTCGTCCCCTCGCCGCTCATCCGAACTCGGCTCGATCGATCGAGCTGTCGGTTGCAAACAGGTTGCCACGTGTTGATGGCGACCCGGTGTTGACGAGTCGCCTCCCCCCCTCCCTCCTCCTCCGTCAATGGACGCTTCGAGCGATGAAAATCTCTCCTCTACGTGAAATACGTAATTTGTTTCCATTCGAGAGAGCAACGCGTCGCGTCGCGTCGCGTCGCGTCGCAATCCAAGCGCGAGAGAAGATAAGGCACGCGCGCGAGGGGAGAGGTTTATTTTTAATCGCATTGAAAATACGTCGATCGAATTCTCCCCCTGCCTCTTTTGTTCCCCGTGTGTATATGTGTGCGTGTATATACGTGCGATGATGTAAACGATCCTCCTCCACCTCTCGAACAACGAGAGCGGCGAAGTTGGAGGTAAGAGGTGGAGAAATGTCAAGGTACATGGACACGGATACGTGACGTCACTTTTTCCCCGCTTCGCGTTGTCCGAGTTTTTACGACTCACGAGCGTCGTGGCGTGCAACCTAAGCCTTCGCCCATAATAGCGAGCTAATTGGTTGGAACAGGGATAAAGTGACGTCACTTTTTCCGGATGACCGCACGCTACGCCTATTATGCCGCGTTAAGATATACGCGCCCGTCGCAAGATACGCAACCGTCACGTATCACGCGGAGGGAATGTCGTTGTACCCTAAAAAGGTGCAGAAGGAGCGGAGAGGGTTGGACAAAGGCGTAGGCGTGTAGATTCGATTATTCCTTACGTTCGCGCGTAGGCGTGTGTTAAACGATAAAGAGAGAGAGAGGAGGAGGGAGAAGGAAACCAAGATTCCTCGCTTTTCTTCGTTTTTCGAAATTTCGAAGAATATAATAAACTCGTTCCCGACTCCCTCCTCGATTTAGTTTCTCGATCTGTAGATAAATAACGCGGCGAGATCACGCGCCCAATCATTTATTTCCCCTCGACGAAATAATATTTATAACGTGGAAAATTATTCCCGCAAAACATTACGCATTCCCACTTATTGTTTCAATAGTGCCGATCATATATATTTTCGTTCCGATACCCGAGGAGATACCTTCTTATTGTGGAACGTGTATAAATTTCGATTCTTATTCCCGCGATTTGTACGTATCTTTCCTCGACTTTTCCTACGCAGAAACTTCTCGAGGATTTCCATGCGAACGAGCGGTCGAATTCTCGCCGGGGAGACGTGGAAGAGAATAAAAGTAATTCTGGGGGGGGGGGGGATATCGAAACAGGTACGGATGGAAAAAGAAAAAAAAAAAAGGAATAATTGCACGACGAGAGGATATCGCCTCGAGCGAGTGTCGTAGCCGCTTGGCTCATCAAAATAAAACGTGGATTTTACACGTTGCGGGACCGGTGTCGCCACGTATATCCTATATCTACATATGTGTATATTTACATACGTATAAATGTACGATCGTGGATAGGAGAACAGTCGAGCGTGGTTATTCGAGCGAACATGATCGAGGTAAGAAGGCATCGAGAAAAAAACGCGGCCAAAACGCGAGGCAACTTGTTAACTTTTCGCTCTGTATCGCAGCTGATCGATAGCTGCAAAAAAAAAAAAAAAAAATTCTGACGCTTTTCGTTCACTTATTCGAAACACGAATACGCGAACGTTGATTTTCGTCAGTGATGCGCGTTTTGGCCACGCTGAATAATGATCGAGAGACGTGAGAGGGATTCAGGGTGTTTTCGAATAGTTACAGATCGTCACGTTGTTTGTCGGAGTCGTTGGAACTTTAGCGGCTCCTGGAACGGTTCGAGCGACTGATGGAACGTCTGGAGTCGATTTCGCTGATCGAGATATAATAACGAGAGAGACGGAAATGATCTCGTTGCCGTTGCCAGGCACGGAGAATCTAGAGGAGAAAGCCATACCTTTGTCGAAATTGGTTTCTCATCAACTTTTACCGCCCACCGGACAAGATTCGCTGTCTGAAAATTCTCAATTATCCACCGAACTTCCTGGAACGAAAAATCTGGCCGAGAAACGTATCCCTGTACCGATTTTGGAAAAGTTGTATCAACGACCGAAACTCGATCGATCGAGCGTTTGAACGACTTTTTTCTTCTTTCGTTCTTTCGAGAGATTTTGTCAAATTGTGAAATTTAAATCTCGATTCGATTATCTATCGAGCCGATAGAGATACGATGGATTACAGGAAAATATACGCTAATTTCCTTGAGCTGTATTTCTTCGCATATTCCTTTCTATCGTACCTGTTACATAATTTAATTTATGCCTATGAATTTTTCATTAATTGCGTCTATTTTAGTCGCTGATGAGAAAATAAATCGCGAAGAGATTATTACGAGATTAAACGATATTGTACGATATGTCGCGATAATTGTTTACCTTTGCGAATGTTTCTGGGTTATCTCTGGTCGGTAACGGCGAAAACTACCTTGTTCGAAGATGCGCGTGAAAATATCGTTCAATCAGCATTGACTTCGATCGAAACACGTTAAACTCGAGAATTAACGATAATTTCAATTTAAATTCGTTATCACGATCAATTATTTCCTTTCTTCGTTGTCAGTCTTTGGAAATACGACGAAGCGAGAGTAAAGCAATCGTTCATAGAAATAAATTTAGTTTTTAATCGTGAAAAATTTCGAATCTATCCAAAGAAGCGATTCGCGTCGACTAAAATCGAATTTCTCCATTTTCAAAAGATAATCATCTTTGAGAAACCCAACGGTTTCTTCCTTTCCGTTCGTGTTCGCATCGGTCGATTCACGTTCTCGCAGTTCTCGAAACGATCGATCGCGGCTTCTCGTCGAAAGATGACTCCACAGGTCACTGTTCGCGTCGAAAGATCGATCGTAACTCGATTATCCGCGAAGCGGTGCAATTTTTATAGTCGCTTTTCTCGCAGCTTAAATTAGTCGTAAAAGAAGATGAAAAAGGGTTGTGTTTTATCCGATTTAAAAAACACGCGCTCTTCCTCTCTCGTGCTCGTTGATTCGTTTTTTTAGAGGTGAGTTGTCATACACGTCTTGTTAACAGGGTTGGTCGGTTTATCGAAAAAAGATGCGGGTTAATTCGCGTTGAATAGAATTCCTTTGTATTTGGATTTATTCGCTTTGTCGCAAAGTTTGCCAGGAACGAGAGGAAACTCGAGAGGAAAAGCATAGAGGGTTGAAAAGGATAATAAAAGGGGAGGCTAAGAGAAGGAAAAAGCATTTTCCTCCCTCCCTCCCGTTACTTTTGTCTTTCCTCTTTTCTTTCCCGTTAGGAAGGAAAATTCGTTGGGCAACCGAGAGAATGGGGGCCGCAAATGTGGTTACGAAAGGACAAGGGAACAATTTCGATAGCTTAACAAATAGCTTCGTTATTCCGCCGCTGCCACGTGCGGTGGAACGAACAGATTGTACGCGCGATCGATTATCAACGTTGCACCATGCTCGGTTTCCTAACAATCCGCAGAATTATCAGACCATACGGGTAATCGCGTTACTTCATCAATTATCCGCTGACGCTGCACGCAATTAAGGTAGCGAAACACCAACCGATAACCTTCGCTTCGCCATACGTAATCGCGACCGATTCGTATGGCGTAACGAGAGATTCGTACGTTTCGTCGGATTACCGGTGCGTGGCCCGCACCCGTTATTTTCCTCCGGTTACTCGACGCGTGTCAGACGCGTTTGAATATATCGATTTATACAAGTGGTCGATACCTCGCCGAATATGCAAATAAACCTAACCATCAAAGGCGAAATATGCATATATACCGATTTGTATACCGTTGCTTTCACGCCTCTTGATTTTCTCATCGCGACAAATGCAATTGTCCGTTGCATTCGTATTCGCCCTGCAAATTACTCCGCGTTCCTCTTTCATCCGACTTTTACTCTTTTCTTTTTATCTTACCTTCCCCTCCTGTCCCTCTTTCTTTCTTTCTTTCTTTTTTTCCCCGTTTCAGGAATCAGACACAACTGCTTCTAACGGCGATCCGTGCAAACGCAAGATTCCCAGTTTCGGGCACGAGTTTCAGTTTCCATTGTTCGCGCGACAAGTTGCTGCGAAAACAGCGTATATCAACGTACGCTATACTTTGCAAAGATTCCCGCACCCTCGGGAACCTAATTATCCGAGAAACTTGGCTGACGAGCTTGAATAATGCGGCCTCGAAAGAAAAAGGGACGAGAGATAATCGCCAGATAAACTTGCCAGCCAGGGGGATTGAAGATTATCTTTCGAACGATGCGTAAAAGCGTAAATGCGCGTACGTATACGCGGAAAGGGGGTTGGTGTGGAATTAACGTCCTCCGCAATTCTGGTATAGAAGGGAGGGGACGAATCGTCGAAATCTCTGCACCCAAAAAAGATCAAAGGGGAGAGAGAGAGAGAGAGAATCGCGACGCGGTAAAGGGAAAAGTTTGGATGGATGAAACGAATGGGGTCGGGATCGTCCACCAAGTCGGATAGTGCACACCGGATAGAAGTTGTTCGAGGACCACGGAGAACGTTAATTCGCTTAACGGGCTCGTTTCTCGTTTTGCTCACACCTCCTCCCAGCCACAGCTTGCTTGGTGCTCTTCTCCTCTCCGTCCGACGGCCGCGTTTTCTTCCGCTTCCAATCCGCGAAAATGTTAGGGCCACGAATATATATATATATTGGAAACGGTTGCGATTCGATCGACCGCGGGCTTTTTTTTTTTCTCTCGGTTATTTCGTCGCGGCAGAAAGACTCGATCCGTTTCAGTTTGTTTGCATAAAAGAGCACCCCCCCGTTTCAACAGCTGGAAAACTTTTTATTCGATTGTCCGTCAAATATGGGTCGCCGTAAAAAAAAATAAAAAAAAAAAAAGGAAAGAGCGGTATACCGTGAAAAAGGAAGGGGAGAGGAGAGAGAGTGGGCACAGGTCGACGTAAAACCATCCGCCAAATTTCCCTTTTATCGTCGCGACGCCAAACTTTCGACGACAATTGCCTCGTTTACCTCGTGGCAATGGGGGAAAAAAGGATTCGAATTTTCGAATACGATAATTTTTTTCCCAGACGTATCATTCTCTTACGTTTCGAAGGAACGAATATATCAGCGGATATATATACAGGAGAATTATTATTTTCTTTCCATTTCTTTCCTCCTCCTTTCTTTTTTTTTTTTTCCCTTCCTTTTTCTCTCCTCCACCGCCATCTCGAAAGAGGAGCCGCAATCCTGTCGAATGAACGATGATGCATCGACGAAGGACGATTGTTCGGGAGCCCGTTAGCGCCCGTTAGTAATCGGGATTCCACGGGAGTATCGCCGCCCATCCCCCCCCCTCTATCTATCTATCGCCATTCTCTTCCCTCCCCATTCCCATTCCTCTTCCCCTTTCATGTCCAGATCACACGGATGATACAGGAATGTCTAGGATGCCGAGAGCGATGGCGTAGAGCTCTTGGTTGACCCGGCACGGCCATTATCGTGATTACATTAGGTGCTATCCTACCTAACGTAACGGGAGGGGAAGGGGGGGCGTCGCGTACCCGCGAACCACCCGGTTAGCTGCCGTGTTGCACAATTCGAGCCACCCTCGTCGGGATAACCTTATTCGCCGTTATCCTCGAATCAACCCCGCTTTTTTTCCCGTCGACTTCCTTTCCGTACGTATCAGTTATCGATAATTCGAATCATCGTTCGCACAGAGAGTTGTAGTCCTGCAGCATAGCGGACGATAAAGCTAAATCGAGCGACGGACGACTCGATTCCTTCTCCCGCCGCTGTTAATCCACGGGGCTGGAAAACTGGGTAGTGGGTCGATCGGGGCGGGCGGGTGGAAATAACGATCAGAGAACGACTGGAAGAGGCGGATACTCTGGTTTTTAAATATTTTCCATGGATCTTATCGGAAGGAATATTCACGTAGCCGCGTTGTTTCATTTATAAGGCGTTATACATAATATAGAACTCGGCTCTTATCGATTATTTCGCGAGTGTAACCGCCGACACACTGTTACTACCTTCCTTACGGATATTTGGAAGGCGATAAAAATATAAATATACGAATATAAATCGCGGGTCGACTCGAAAGTTTTCCTCTTATTCTTTCCGTCTCCGTTTCAAAACCGATCGATCGAATTTCGCGTGTCCCTCGATTCGACCGGCGTTAAAGATACGTGACGACGGAGAGACGAGAGAGGAAGAGTTTGCCTCCGTAATAGAGCCGACGCCCTCCCCCGTTTATCCCTCCCTTTTCGAGACTTTATTCCGAGATAGATATTCCCCCGAGATCGCGGCTCGAGACTTAACTCGCAGTTTTATAACTCGCACCGGTGTGTGTCATACAGTCGAGTTATCCAACGACGCCTCTCTCTCTCTCTCTCTCTCCCGCTTTTTTCCTTTTCTCTCTATCATCTATTATGCAAATAGATCGACGGATAGATAGCAGGTATCCGTGAAACACGCATACGAGAAGAGGGCTCGTCGTCTATTTCGATGCCCGTATTTCGGATAACGGAAAGGGGAGCGCGCATCGAAGAATCGAACTTTAAAAGCCGAGCCTCGATAATCGTAGGATTCGCGATCCGCTTTTCTCCCTCGATCCTCGATCGAGAACGAGAGCGAAACGAAACCTTACTTACAACTCTCCAACTTGTCCCGCGTAATTTCCTAAGATCTTATAGCTATAAGGTGAGAGGAAAATGGTTACAATGTTTTCTTACCTTTGGTGTATATATATATATATATATATAAAGTCGAGAACAAAGATATTACCGCGAAAGTTCATTTCTTATCACTCCTTTCTCCCATTCCTCCCCCTAAGCTCGACCTTTAATACACTTTCATTCCCGCCCTATTCTTCTCACGCGCTGTTCCACCCTTCTCTCCGAGTTTTTCTCCTCCGAGGTGAAACTAGATGCTTTGAAAAAATATTTCGGAGATATTTGGAAAAAAGCGGGGGAAGAGGAGGAGGAGAAAATAATACAATTTGCGGAATTCCGTACGTTTGGCGAGCAGATGAGCCTCGTCCCTCCACGTGTTTAATATTTATAGGTCGCTCCTCTTCTTCGCAACGTCCCTCTTTCCTTCGAATTTACTCCTCCCTTTCTCTCCTCTCCTACGTCGTTCATCTCGGTTTCCCGCTGTTGCGTTTGCAAGAGTTTTTTGTCTACGCAATTATTATTAACTTGGAGCCGACGAGCGGCCGGGGAAAAGCGGACGGAAAGAGGAGGAGAAAGAGGAGGAGGGAGAGGGCGAGAGAGCGAGGGAATTGTGGCCGCGGGTGAATGCGCGTTGTGTTGTATACATCTCGCCGTGTTTCCGTGCTTCGCGTAATTACCGTAGAGCGAAAGCTTAATCATTGCCGACTCGCCGCGCGGCAAATTACCAACCGCCTCGCGAAAGGATCCTGCATTCGCGCGCGATAGCTTCGAGAGCAATAACGAGACGGAGAGTCAGAGAGAGAGAGAGAGAGCGTGTTACCCCCTCCCTTGATATTTTTCCTCCCGCTACGAGGAGGAATTATTAATCGGGAATTTGCGCGGAAGGGAGGGAGCGGAGAAATGGTCGCTGGGATTCGAAGGCGTCCTTGCAGGCAGAGGTTGCAAAGTTGCGGTTAGACACGCGAAGACGCGATCCCATCGATCGCGTCCCTAGCCTAGCCTCTATCCAAGCTCACCCTGGATGGAAATTACGACGTACGCGTCATTTGTGCAACTTTGAAAACTCTCCTCTCTCTCTTTCTCGACCTCGACCCGTCGCGCGCAGAGAGAGAGCAGAGCTCGCGCTTCTCGCACGAATCGGATCCACCGAGTCGTGCGCGGCTTTTCTACGTCGTCTCGAGGAGCCCGAGATCGATCGATTTCCGTCCTTTCTCAAGGGTATGATGGATCGAGGTCTCTTCCGCCGCGGTAACAACCCTCGTTTCTTCTTCCCTCTTCTCTATCCAGGCCACGTATTTCGCGATTCGACCGCGAGATCTCTTAAAGTCGAGGGAAAAGGAGAGGGAGAGAAGGAAAGAGGGAGGGGACAGGTTAACCTCGTGCACACGCGTGTGCATCGTGTGGCCGCCTCGAGAATCGATAAGGCGCAACGAAAGCTCGAACTTGTTCGCTCGCACGCATCCCCGCCACTTACGAAATAACCGCAATACGTAGGGAACAACGAATCGTTGCAATTTCTTATATATATATATGCCTCGTGCAAGGAGATATAGATATAGTCTTCGAAGAGAAGAAGGGTATTTTGGGTCAGCTTTGTACGCGATAACACGTACATGTTGGAGGGCGATGGGGTGGTAAAGCAAAGGGTGGTATATCGGTTGGTAGTTTCGCGCGGCTTTTCCACTAAGAGTTTCCACCACTGCGCCGAAACCCAAGATTCGAGTAGTCCGAGCGTGTCGCGCGTCAATTGAATCGTTGGTAAAACGTGATCGGAAACTCGTAAAGCTTCGCCCGTCTCTTTTTTCCTTTCTTCCTTCCTTCTCCTCCCTCTTCTTCCTCTAATCGTGTCCTGTCCCGTGTTTAAATCGTAATTTTTTCGGCAGGAAAGTTCCATCTATCTGCTACCATTGTGGTATTTACGGGACGTGTTCGAAAGCTGTATTCGCGTCGCGTCCATTTCCGCTATTTTCATTCGATATCGCGAAAGGGAGAGCGAAAAAGGCGAGGTATTGTCGCGAAACTTTTCAGTCAACGTTTGAAGGATCGTCCCCCTTCGACGAGGGACAACAAGCGTATTTAAAAAAAGGGAGGCGAAGCGAGAGAACCGGTTTGAATCGGACGCGATTTCAACGAGGCGAAACGAAAAATCGGCGCCGCGATATCGGTTAACAAGACGGGAGTGCGTTGCGTGGAAACTTGGCGTGGAAAATTAACCATTATGCGAAACTTCTTCTTTTTTTCTCCCTCCCTTTCTTTCTCGCCGAAAAAGCCCCGCTAGCCGGAAAAAAATGTTCGAAAATTCGACGAAAAGTAAGAGCAGGCAGCCAGGTCGGTCGGCCGGTCGGTCGCGTTTCCAACGCCGAATGAAATGCAACGCCGTGAAATATTCATCGCGCGAAACGCAGTTACGATTTCGCGAGAATACGAGTTACACGCAACGAGGTTCCCTCGTTGGAACATTGGAGATAGAAAAAAAAAAAAAAAAGAAAAAGAAATAATCGAGAGAAACTTAATTCCCTTTTCCCTCTTCCCGTTTATCCCGAGATTGTTGTTGGAATTTCGTAATTTGTCCCGGGGATCGTCCATCGGTCTCCTCCCCTCCCCCCTCCCCGTAATCTTGCCGGTCGCATCGGCGATTAAAATTCAAGCTGAGAGAGAAAGAGGAGGGAAGGGGAGATCGTGCACGGGAAGCGAGCGAACGGAATCGATAACCGGAGGATCTTGGAGGAACGACGTAACAGCGCGTACAACCGAAAGACGGTAAACAGTGACGTTGTTACGCGTTACTTCCAAGCTATACGGAATATACTACGCCTCGGCGAGCTCCGGTAATGACGTTGAACCACGACAACGACGTGCCCCTGCAAACCAAATCGGCCTCCTCTCTCTCTCTCTCTTCCTCCACCGTCTTCTTTTCCACCGTCTCGGCTACGATTTCGATCCGAATCGAATTTTCGCCCGAATCGTTCTCGTTCGCTTTTCCCTCGTCCGATCGCGAGTCTCGTCCGTTTCGAAAAATTAATCGAAAGAAGGGGAGGGGAAAGGGGGATAGGCGAGGTAAGTTTGATTCGTCACGGGCATAATCGTCCCGTCGCGGCGCCAATCCATTTTAATCGGCTGGGGGGCGAGGGTCGTAGGTGGAGGAATCGATAACCTTTATTTTAACGACTCCGACGGTATACATCGGTGGATGATCCTCGGTGGATGGATGGATGGATAGATGGATGGATGGGTCGCGCGGAAATAGATTCTTTTTAATCGATTTCCCCGCTATTTTTGCATCTTCCAACCGAGAAACCGAAATCCAACTAAATTTCGAATATGAATTCGTAGATGGGAAACGTGACGACGAGATCGAGGGGGGAGGGGGGTGGATGGGGATGTGAGGTTGCCCCGCAACGGACGATTCGAGAAGTTATCCGATGGAGACTCGGTGCAAGGAGAAAAAGAGAGAGAGAGAGAGAGAAAGAAAAAAAAGAAAGGAAGAGGGGAAAAAGTGGAAAAGAGTAAACTTGGACGAGAAACGGTTCGCACAGATCGAAAGTTGGCTCTGCCGTGGAACTAAAATTTTCTCCTTATCCCGCAGAGGAGGGACGAGGCGTCGGGGGTTGTGTGCCGCTCGATGCTCGGCCGTGAGGGTGGCTGGTGGCCGCCGACCGTGTTCCGGCCTTCGCCGGAACTCCTCGACTCCGCGACATCAACAAGTGACAAGGAGGGGAGTGGCAAAAAGCTCCGTCGCCGCTCGTCGAGTTCGTGCGATAAAAGCTCTCCGAGATAGGGAAAGTTACGAACGTGTCGTCGCATCGACTCGAAAACTATGACCGTCCCTTTCTCCCTTTCTCTCCCTCTCTTTCTGTTCGATTAAAACGATTCAACGCCTCTCCCTTTCGCCCCGTCCTTTGTCCGCCGATTTACTCGATCGAGGGGAGGGGGAAAAAATAAAAAGCGCGTGGATTTGGCACGGGTGGACGATCGGTCTACTTGCCGACGTAAATTGGGCCGGATTAATCGTAGTAAGGAAACGAGCGGGATAGTTTGTGGACGGTAAGCCGGCTTCCAGCAGGATGGATGAACGAATGGATGGATGGTTGGATAGGTGGATGGATGGATGGATGGATGGACGGATATATGGATGGACGTGGAGATAGAGAAGGAGGGAACGCGAAGGGTGGGCAGTCGAGGAGGGGGTCACTCGAAGCAACCGAACCTCGCAAAACATTTGGTTGCCATCGATTTAGAAGCGAACGAACGAACGAGCGAGCGAGCGAGCGAGCGAGCAAACGAGCGTGCGGCTTCACCGAGCATAAGAAGCAACTCGCACGGCAGCGTGGCCCAGCCTTCGGCAAATGCATGCCCTGTAAATTGCCTGGCATTTAATTACCATGAGTAGGCAGACCCTGCACGCTAAAGCCAAGAGCACTCTCTCACTTTCCCCTCCTTTCTCTCTTTCTCCTCTTCTCTCGGCTCCCTCCTCCTTCCGCATGCCGTTTTCACCCTATCTCTCTTCGCCCGCCCTTCACCTTTCGCGAGCTTTACCAACCTCTGACCCTCCTCCTCCTCCTCCTCCTTCTCCATCTCTCCATCTCTGCCTTAGGCTTACGGCCTACAACGCGTGTTACCAAGTACCGCTAAATTAAACACCTGCTTCAGTCAAACGGTACGTACCTCTACTCACCGCTACGACCTACAAACTACACGGCTCAAAGCTCGCCCCTTGCCCTGCCAACCCTCTTTCCACCAACGTTTGCCGCTTCTAATTGGACGATACCACGTCTCTCTCCTTCTTTTCTCTCTCTTTTCTCTTCTTCCTCTTCTTCCTCTTCCTCTTCTCTTTTCTTCTTCCCATCCACGCGACACGCGATTACGATCGTAAGAAGAATACGCGGTGAAAAGAGTTGATCGAAGAATCGTTTCTTCCTTCCGTTTCGTCGTGTACTTCGTGTGTACTACGTTTCGAAACGGAAATTCGTAATCGGGACGAGTGGAGCGCTTTCTAAACTATGCTTCAACCTCCCCTTTCCCTTCGGTTTGCATATTTCACGTCGGCGGAATAGCTGGTATACATAACTGGTTGCACGCAGATTCCTCCCCGTAATTAAGATATTTTATCGAGCGTGCATCGACTCGATTTCGAGATCGAGTCACCCGACCAATCTTTCCCTTATATATATATATATATATATAAAATTCCCCTCCACGTGGCCCTCTCCTCACCATGCATTTTAATTTACCTCGAGTTTCTCGAGTTTTAGGTGACTCGGCGAGTGACTCGCGACTCGACAACTCGGGGCGGCTCTTTGGGGGTGTTTTTGATTTGTTGGCTCCCGCGGGACGACGACCGGGGGTGGAAAAGAGGAGGACGGGAGATATTAGGGGGAGAGGGAGAGGCGAGAGACGTCGGGGCGGGGCGGAGGAGGGAAACAGGGTGAAAAGCACGGGCGTGGAGGGCGGCGGGGAGGGTGGAACAGAGAGGAGTGGTTGGGTAACCGCACATTATGTGATTTCTACAGGGAGCTAGCTAACTTTGCGATTGAATTGTACCGGCGACAATGGCAATCTGCCAGGGCACTCGACGATGGTTCTCCGACCAGGATTTTCAACGATTTCGCCGCGTTTCACGTCGCGCTTCCCTATCCCTGTTCCGCGATTGAAATTCTTCCGCGATGAGAATGCGAACGCGCGACCGACTGTCACGACCCGATCGACCGTCCCTCCTCTCTCTCTCTCTCTCTCCCTTCATAATCCTTCGCTTCTCGAACGTTGCGTGGACAAAGGTTGATCGATATCTTCGATATATCTTCGAGTAATCGAGGACGAGTCGAATCGATTCGAAAGGAACAGTCGAAGAAGAGGCTGGAAGAAAGGAGAGAGTCGTTTAATTTTGGGGAGAGAATGGATCGCTCGGTCAACGCGCGGGGAGGGGGCAGGACGAAGGAAAAGTATGGGTTTTTTTAAATTTTTGACAGGGAGGGAAAGTCGGTCCCTGCGGCTTCGACCGTTAATATTTGAACGGGGCGGATCGGGTGGGGCGGATATAGGTTGAAAGTATCGCGTTTATGGAAGAGGGGGGAGGGGGTGCGCGCGAAGGGCATTACGATTTTAAAATTCGAGGGAAAAACCGATTGTTTCCCGAACGAGCGTGAGCCAACTACCTGGGAGTTGCTTCGAGGAGAAAGACGATTTTCAAATATTTACGGAAAACGTTCCGTAAACGAAACGGAACCGTGGCAAACCGAGCCCGAAGGATATCGCGTTCCCTTCCAAAACCTTCCCTTCCCCCTTTCCCGATACGCTATCGTTCCAGCGCGATGCGAAACTTTGCCAGTCGAATCTCGATATAGTATCGACCATAACGCGAGGAGAAAGAAAGAGAGAAAGAGATCGAACGTCGAATTTCGAAAAGGCGCTCTCTTTATTTCACGAAACGAATTTCGAGGCGCGAAAAAGTCCATGGATGTCCAGTGGCGCGAATATCCCTCCTATCTTTTTCCCTTCCCTCTCTCTCTCTCCGCTCGTTCGTCCATCTTACCCTTTTATCTCGCGCGTTCTTCTCCTATGCGCCTTCCTCCACCTATGTCGGCGGGCTCGATGGATGGTCGCTATTTGTTTTTCGTTACGCGAAATTGCGACCCGGTATTTCTCGAGGGCTCGGCAAACTACGCTCACCATCGGCCACCACCGACCGTAAGCAAGACGGTCGTCTTAAAAAAAAAAAAAAGGAAAAAGGAAGAAAGAAAAAAAGGAGAAAGAGTATTTATTCTTCGCACGCACGGCGACTACGTACGTAGCACGGGAGAGGGAGGATGTTGAACGAAAGGCGAAAAAGCAACGAGAGCAAATTACGGCCCTTCGACTATGCTCGTTCCAACAATTTACCCCCTCTCTCTTCTTTTTCCCTTTCTTTCCTTCCCCTCCGTCTGACCATATCGCGCCTTTTTAACCCGATATTCTTCCGATTCCTCTCCTCGAGGAGGATCGATCCGGCAGATTTCGAATAATCCACGAGACGGATTCGATCATCGCCCGAGGCCGATCGCCGAATATATATCTCCCTACCTTTTTTCTCCCCTTCCGTTCTCGAAACGAATAGGTACTCAGGACAGACGATACGCGCGGAGAGAAGCGCGTAGGCGAAAGAATATCCGGAAGGTCGTAGAAAATACCGTGGTCGTCCATTCCTTCCCTTTCGACATCCCCGTGTTCCGGTTCTTACGGTTTTGCCCGCAGGCGTCGCGACCCCCTTTACCTTTCCACGAGTGATAGACGAGAGAGAGAGAGAGAGTCCCGTGGATATTGCGGTGGAAACGCGTTTATACCCCTGGATTTCGCCGAGTTTCGATATTTTCTGGTAGTTTTTTCGAATACGCGGTGTCGGCGCGCCTTTCTTCTTTCCTCTTGGCCGCGAAAATACGGTTCTATATATATACTATATTTTATATATATATATATACTATATAGAGGTTGGTCCGAAGGCAAGAAATTCCCCCGTGAACTGGCTCGTTTGCGAAATAGATGACAGAAGCGGAAAGTCTGTCCGTTCTTTTTTGCGTCAACTCGTGCCTTGCCTTGCGGGAACAACACCGAGGGGAGGGGAGAAAAAGATCGAGCTGGAGGGGGAAGTTTTCGCGCGAAGAAACGGAGAGAAAGAATTGGAGAGGGGAGGGAGAAAAAGATCGGGCGTCCGTCCCCCAAGTTGGGTAAGCGGCAATAAAAGCCGTTGCTATATATACGTATACATATATAGAAGTAAGTGGTGGACGATGGTTGGAGGCGCGTGAAATCGCGTCGCATCGTCGTTTCGGGGAGGATACGGAACGGACGAATTTCGGCACCGTCGTTAATCACCCAGGTTCGGGGGAGGAGAGGGAAATAAAATCATTCGGATGTTCGAAATCGATCAAGCACGCGTCTCGTATTTCACCATCATATGTGGATCGTCACGCGTGACGCGCGTAACTGTCCTGTTCGCGAAAAGTTTGATTTATTTGAACAAAACGAAATGCCGATGGAATTTGTAGCGGCGCAGGCCGGACCGTTAACCGCAACGTGGATACGAATCGATCGAGAATGAAAAACGTTCTATTTTTTTCTCCCTCTCTTTTTTTTTTCCTTTTTTTTTTTTTTTTTTTCCCCTCCCTTTTTTTTACGTCTCGTCGCTCCCCGAATCGCTCTCTCGATCCCCGTACCGCGAGAAAATCTGTTTTTTGGAGATTGATCCCGGATCTCCCGGCGAAGGGATCGAAAATTGCCGCGCTCGCGTCGCAAAAGTTAAACCGGCCCTCTTCCTCCCTCCCTCCTCGACCCGACTCGGCCGTTTCACCAGCCGTTCCTCGCGCCGCCGTGCAGGTGGATGCAGAAGAGGAATTTCCAGTCGTTCACCGCCTTCGTAATCGGGCATCGGTAAATCTCCATAGTCGGTAAACGGGTTGCGTTTTATTACCGTTGCGGTCACCGATGCTCGATTATACCCCTCGAAACATAACTATCGGAGCACGTTTCGGGCGTTGGCGTTGAATAATCAGCGAATACGCTTGCAAACAGTCGTGGAACGTTTACCGATATAAGCGGGTGGGAGGGCGATCATCGAGGAATCAAAGCGCGAAACGCAACGGCCGGATCATCCACCACCCTTCGAAACCGATTCCCGATTCTGTTTAATCCGTTCGATCGATTGTTTCGTCACTCTTGCGATGGAAAAAAAAAAGGGAAAAATAAAAAACAGGAGAGAAAGGACTTTTTAAGAAGAAATTCGTTTTCGATCCCGCTTTGCGCGAGATATAAGACGCGAGATATACGCGCGTAACGGCGAAGGAACGGATAAAGGAACGGGAGGGTACTTTGTTTTTCCTCCTCCTTTCCCCCCCTCTCGCGTTCCGCAACCGCCGTGGCGGCGGCAAATGTCAACGAGGCGCGTGGAAAGATATTTCTCTTCTCGGCTTTTGCACACCACCCATATCGTGGATATACGGACGGGAGTGGAAGAAAGGGGAGGAAAACTTTTTCCGCGAGTTTCTCCTGAAGTTGTGCGATTCGTTTCCCGCGAATCGGCAAAGTCGAGGAAGTCGAGGGTTGAAACGAAATGGAAGGGGAAAGAAGAAGAAGAAGGAGGAAGAAAAGAAATTATTTGAATGGATGATTTCGAATCGATGATTTTTGATCAATTCTTAATTGATATTGAAATCGAAACCATATATATAAATCGAACAGCGTCAAAAGATGGCAAAGACGTCGGTTCGTAGTTGGTCCATTCGTGGGGAGGGAGAAGTCAATCGGTGGAAATCGGCGAATCGGGAAAGTCGAGCGGATGAAATGGAAGGGGAAAGAAGAAGAAGAAGAAGGAGGAAGAAAAGAATTTATTTGAATGGATGATTCCGAATCGATGATTTTTGACCAATCGTTAATTGATATTGAAATCGAAACCAGATATATGTAAATCGAAAAGATGGGGGGCAAAGACGTCGGTTCGTAGTCAGTCCATTCGTGGGGAGGGGGAAGTCAATCGGCGGGAATCATCGAGTTGAAATAGAAGGAGAAAGAAGAAGAAGAAGGAGGAAGAAAAGAAATTATTTGAATGGATGATTCCGAATCGATGATTTTTGACCAATCATTAATTGAAATCGAAAGCAGGCCAGATATATATATAAGTCGAACGGCGTCAGAAGATGGGCGGCAAAGACGTCGGTCCATTCATGGGAGGAGAAAATCAATCGGTGGGAATCGGCGGAAATCGGCGAATCGGGAAAGTCGAGGAAGTCGAGCGGGTTGAAACGAAATGGAAGGGGAAAGAAGAAGAAAAAGGAGGAAGAAAAGAAATTATTCGAATCGATGATTTTTGATCATTAATTGATATTGAAATCGAAACCAGATATATATAAATCGAAAAGATGGGCGGCAAACACGTCAGTTCGTATTCGGTCCATCGAGGGAGTCAATAGGCACGGTTGAAAGGCCGAAAGGGGGAGGGCGGGACGGAAGGAAGGGAAAAGCTGGAGGCAGGGAAATGCGAGTACGTAAGGAGATAAGTGTCGCAACAGGGAATACAAAGTCTGTTCTTTGGCTTTTCCTCTCCTCTCCCGCCTCCTCCGCCCATTCTTTGCTACCAGTTCTCGGCGTTGCGTCGCACCGGCGTGGCGTGCGTTCGCTCGCTCGCTCGCTCGGGCGTGAGCCAGAGGAAAATACTGCTCCATAGTTGAGCCGTATACGTAATCTATATCCTCCACCCCTTCGTTCCAGCCTGGCCCGCCCGTACTCTCTCTGGAGTAGGTAGGTGCTATAAATTTTGCAGCTGAAAATCCCCCGATACGTACACGCGCGTGCATTTGCCCGTTCGTTTGTCCGTTCGCTTGTTCATCCGCGAATACAACTTTCCTATAGGCCATATATCCGTTGATCTGGCGCGGGAGCGGCCGATCCGCAGAATGGGAGGAGAGAGATAGGGAGAGAGAGACAGAGAGAGACCCATCTTAAATTTTCATTAAAATCAAAGACTGCGGACGCGTACAAGTTCGCCATCTCCGCGGTTCTACCGGCGAAATAAAAAAAATTACCACTATTTTCCCCGTGAATTTTTCTCCCCTCCTCCCGTAAATCGATCTCCCTCGAATCGAATCGAATCGAATCGAATTTTTCCTCGAGGACGGGAGGAGAGGAGCGAGAGTTTCGGACACTTTGGGACGCGCAGTCCGCGGGGATTAAAATGGTGGTGGGGGGTAAATGGGAGGTGGGAGCGAGAGAAATAAGTCGTAATTACAATGTTGGATCGGTGGAGCGCGGCGATACGGGGAGCGCAATGTATCCGGATCATTAAAAGCTAGCGGATTCGCTAATCTCGGTTGGCGAGGCGGATAATAACGAGCGAAACGTTTCGCGAGCTCTCGTATCGATTTCGCCACGGCGGAACAACAACCCGTTCCGTGGTATAAACGAGGGGGGAAACGTCGTTGGCGCGTGTCATCGAGACTGATCGTATTGTTCCGGCGTTGTATACACCTGTTTTTTACCGAGCATATTCTTCGGGTTACGATCGATCGAAAACCTCGATGAAATCTATATACATATACATATATATATATCTCGCGTATCCATCGATTTCGACGCGTTTCGGGGCGTCGATCGAACGATACATCCCGGTTAAGCCGTTTAAATTCGTTATTTAACCGGAAGAGGAGAAAGAGGGGAGGGGGGATTCGACGCGCCAATCAATTACTCGCATCAAACGATATCTTTTTATACGTTTCGCGTTCCGGAGCGAAGTTCGATGGAAGTTGGATCGCGATCTCAAGCGACGAATATTTCGCGACTTTGTATCTGTGACGAATCGAACGCGTCCCAACGAACCAATCACCGCTTATCGGGGACCGGTGATCGACTGCGAGTCGTTCGATCGTTCGTCCGTCCATTCGTTCCTCGATTCGTTCGTTCGTTCGTTCGTTCGTTCTTTCGTTTGCTCGCTTGAACGATCGCGGTGCGACGATAGTCGTGAATTAAACTATCCTCTAAATTTCAATTTTGATTGGAACCCGTTGGACCAAAACAGAGAGAGATAGATAGATAGAGAGAGAGATACGAGAAACGATACACGGCGAGAACGATATTATCCGACGATTAATACGCTCGAGTAAAAGAAAGAAAGAAAAAAAAGAGAAAGGGGGAAAAAAAGGAAAAAAAGAAACGTCAGATACCGAATCGCGGGAGACGGTAAATAGGAGGAAACGATCTACGATCTACTTCTTGCTTGTTCGGATTGCACGCGTTTGTATTAGGAATTTAATAACATCGAATCGTCACTCGCTTTGTTATAAAACGAACACGACAGTGCGCGTTCGCTTTTCCCGGATTGCGAGCCGGCTCGATAAATGGAACAGACGTTGAAATCTTCATGAGCCAATGAAGCCAGCTTCGATAACGGAGATAACCGATTATTCCGATTAGCGCCGGGATATACGGGATATACGTATACAGAAACGTATACATTGAACGGCTATGGTCGATGATCGGCGACGACAACCTGCTAAATTATCGAAGGATCGTGGATCACGGAGGAGGTGAGAAAAAAAGAAAGATCTCTTACTCTTAATAAAATTACTCTTAGAATAAATATAAAACGATAAATTCGCGGAGCAATACGAGTCCTCAATTTAGAGAATTTAAACTGCAATTCCTTTCTTTTTTTTCCCCTCCCTCCTCGATACGTTCCCTTTCTCGATTAACAAGACACAGTTGTGTTTACAGTCGTACAGCTGCTCGATTCCGATCACCGTTTCTTTGACGTTAGACTCGATCCCTAACGATACACCCACCAGTTATATACCAGTTGACGAGCGCAGCCGAACCGGCGACTACTTTGGTAACTCGTAGACATCGTGGAGGGTGAGGGTGGCGTGCAAACACACTCGAACCCGTAGTCGTTCCCATAACGGCCCGAGTATACTGACTGCGCCCCGTTTCGCGCATAGATAGAGAGATACGGATAGAGGAGGGTGCACGACCAAGGGGTGCGAACGTTCGTGTGCTTCTCTCTCTCTCTCTCTCTCCCTCTCTCTTTCTCCCTTCCTCCAATTCCTCTTCCCCTCTCTCTTTCTCTCTCTCTCACCGTCCGCTTTCGTCCTTGTCATCCGCTCTGCCCGGTTCGAAAGAGAGAGAGAGAGAGAAGAGAGAGTCAGAGAGAGAGAGAGAGAGAGAGAGGGAGAGAGAGAGAGGCGAGGTGCACTCACACAGGTGTCGAGGGAGCCGTGCAGGGTTATAGGTATGGCCAGGTCGAGCCGTTGGTCTTGCTTAATCTGATTACAAGCGGACCGGGTGGGGATCGATATTTTCGCGTGAGTTTTCCAGGCAATCGGCCGCGAGATAGCGCGGCTCGGCATATTTTATACGCGTTCAGGCTGGTCGACCCCATTTACAACCCTGTCCATCCGTCCGTTCGTCCGTCCGTCCGTCCGTCCGTTCGTTCGTTCGTCCATTCGTCCAATCCTCGTCCCTAGGTCCCTTCGTTCGTTCGTCCGTTCGTTCGCGCGTTTTATCAACCGTCCACGACCAAGCTTACGATCGCGCACGCATACGTATTTTTTTTTCTTTCTCTCTTTCCCTTTTTTTTTTTCCCCTCCCCTCCCCAATCTCTCTTTTTCAACCGGCCGAGAGCTTAATCCACGCCGCGCCAACTCGCAAGACCGCGAAATTCCACCCGAATTCCGACGGTTACCAACGGAACGGTTGGTAACAACGGAAGCGAGGAGGAAACGCGGCGTTGAAATTCGTCCCCATTCGTTTCGAAACGATTAAAAATTTCGTCTAATATTTACGAGAGATGGGTTTTGATTTTACGCGGGGATTTAAACGAGGCGGAACGAGGCGAATATGTATATTTGTCCCCCTCGGATAACGGTTATTTCGGAATTATCGGGGCGGGATTGAAGCTCGGTTAATTGAAGGGAACGGATGGAGGAGGAGGAGGAGGATATATATGCTGGAACGTTATCGGTTGTCCTCTTTCCAGCAACTGGTTCTAGCCAGCCGAGAGAACCGAACGATCTTTTCTTCTCTTCGTCTTATTCCTCGCTTCGTATGCTCGTTCGTTCTTGCTCGCTTGCGAGGATTTCGCGTCGAAACGACGTCCCTTTACCATACGTCACGGTAGACGCGCCGCGTGATGGATGGGGCTCGGTTCTCCCGCAGCCCCCGCACTCCTCGAGTTTGCGACAACGCGAAATATATGTCCCCCTTTCTTGTACCTACTAGCTGCAATGCACCACCCTTTCCTTCCCCGTTTCCTTTGTTCCTCTATCGGCGCGGAGATATCTATCCGCCTGTCCATCTCCCTTCGACTCCTCCCTCCTCCTCGAAAGAAGAAATTCTCCTCTCCTCCTATCCTTTTGATTTTTTAATAAAAACAACAACCCATTATTTTTCCCACGGATGATGTTTTATCGATGATTCAGCGCCGCGGCTGTAGAACAGATCGCGCGTAATCTCGTAAATCATGGACGTGTCGCGCGTTGCAAACTCGGTTGCTTTTCCGCGTATGGCGTCCGGCTTGACTTTTATCCACGAACAGGTGGGAGGGGGTGGAATAAATTTTCAGGTAACGACACGGGACGCGTCGTTTCAAGAGTTTCCGGCGTTATTCCTCCCCCCGTCGAGTCGTCGTCCCCCAACCGAAGCTAACTCCCGATCGTCTTTATTCGCCAGTTCGGGGCGCGGCTCGCCGCGAACCTTTCCTTCCGTGCGTGCCTCGACCATCCAACGACTCCGACTCGGGCTCGTAATCCGATTAAGCTCATCGATTTTTTCCTCCTCCTTCTTCTTCTTCTTCTCCTTTCCAATGTTATTTCCGTCGCAACTATCATCCGTGTTTCATCGAGGAACGAGACGGATGGACGAAGATCGATCATCGAAGTCCCTTCTTCTTCTTCCTCTTCTTCTTCTTCTAATTTCCGCGAGGCGAAAAAGTCGCGGCGATTTATTACAGCCTCGTTCGTAAGAGAGGGAGGGTTTTCGATTCAATTAACTCTCGCGGGAGTTATTAGCAACGACCACGTCGTCGAGTAATTCCCCGATTAATTTATCGTACGATTTCGAAATTTCGCGGAGAACAACTCCTCCCCCTGTTTCGCAACTCGTCCCGTTTTCGTGGATTCTTTTCTTTTTTTCCCCCCCTCTCTTTCGTCACGCTTCACGGTGCGCTGCTCTTCCCTCGGAGTAGGACCTCTCCAGACTTTCCCGCTAACTAAGTGTTCTCCGTCCACTTTCGTCCCTCTCGGTCACGCTCTAAAAAAAGAGAGAGACACCGCCTAGTAGACAACGGGAATTAGAAGCTTGGAAGCCGTACAACTGGGATGGGTAACACGTACTTACTTAGAGACGTATCGTTACGCGAGTGCGCGCGTGATGCGAGAGAAACACGGATAGATATGCGCGGGAGGGTGGAGGGAGGCGTGGAGACGGCTGGCTCGCTCGCCCGATTCCTATCCATCATCGTTCCAAGAATAATCATCCCCTCGCTTTCGTACACGCGTATTTTTCGATAAATATTTACGGCTAGCCCGTGCTCCCGTCGAATCGTTCCGAATTAATCGGCTTACACCCTCGTAAATCGTATTTTCGAGTCGCGTGCCGTAATACGCGGCACGGCAAATCCGGGCTCTCCCCCCGCGCTCCCCCCCCCCCCCGCCGCGTCCCCCTTCTCTGGATCGATGATCGTCCGTCCGGCCAAGTAGCCAACGCGATCCTTTCGAAACACCATTTCCATTCCATTCCGTTCCTCTTCTTCTTCTTCTTCTTCTTCTCCGCTCTCATCCACGCTTCGCCCTCTCTCCTCCCGACGACGGCCTCCTCCTTGGCTCCTGGTGCGCGGAGGAGGGAAGCGCGGCCGGCCGCGCTTGTCGTCGATCCCACTACTCCTAGACCAGTAGCGCGACGAGTAGCGCGCTAGCCACCGCCAAGCGGACGGCAGACGCGAACCTGGTCGCGTGTCCTGCGACTGAAACATCCGGAACAAGCGAGATAGAAGAAGGGGGAAGCGAGAGAAGGAGAAAGGAGGAGGAGGATTTCGCGGGAAATTTCAAGTTTTTAAGTCGACTTTTGCCGAGAATAGAGACAGGGAGAGAGGAAGGGCAAATGCGACAGGAGCAGCAACGCGACGTACGTCGCTTCCAAGAACAACTTGGGCTAACTAGAGAAAATCGAAGATCGTTAAGAGCAATTTCGTCGAGACGTTCCCTCTCTCTCTCTTTCTCTTTACCTCCCTTTGGCGATTTCGAGTAATAGACGAGGGGACCAAATTTCTCCTCTCTCGTTCTCCTTCCTCGATCAATCGCCGTCTTCCAGCATCACGTTTTTATTTTAATTTTTCATTATATTCACAACGATCATTTTCATTCTTGAAATAGGTTCAAATGGGCGGCTCGTGATGAGGCATAATTTACGCGTTGAAATTGATCGTGAAAGAAAGAAAGAAAGAAAGAAAGAAGGGCGATCGCGAGGCAAAAGGTAAACGAAAAGGTAAATTATTGTTTTAATTTTGAACGGTGGTCCACGGACGCGGCCGTTTCTCGAGAGAGATCTCGGGCCGACTTTGCGGCCGACGCAGGCCCCGTTCCACTCCGAACGACGACGATCGTAAAGCATCCTTAATTCGTTAGAGGGCACGAGCGATGCTTAATTTCCTGCGAAAGTGACTCCTCGCGCTCCCCCCTCCCCCTTTTTCCTTTTTCCCTTCTCCGGGGTTGCGCCTCTTTGGTCGGGGAATAACGAGGTAATCGTTTCTCGCGACGTCAAGCACGCGTTAATTAACGCGTCCGTCGTTTCGACGGTTCCCGTTTCTCTCTCATTCTCGAACGACCGAGAGAGACGCGTTGTTAAATACGAAAGAAAGGAAGGAAGGAAGGAAGGAAGGAAGGAAGAAGCGAAACGAAGGATGCTTACCGAAAACTTCCGTTGTGCGAGTGTCGAGGTGCAGCGCGTCCGAGTTTGAATCCAATTCCACGGTCGCCTCGCATCTTTTGACAAAATTGATAGAGACGCATTAATCGTCGGGCTTGAGGAGGGCTGGTTGATGATGGCAATGATGGTAGTGGTAGTGGTGGTGGTGGTGGGTGATGAGTGGTCGGAGAGGAGATCGTCCAGGACGGAATTACCTGACGTTTATTTTGTCGCCAGCGAAGTGATTCGGTTCCAACTGTAGCCGTAAACTGGATATCGCCGAGTAGAGTCCGTGCTGCTCGAACACCATTTCCGTGTCGGGCGTCACCTGAAACGAATCAACGACGGAACGTGTTCTTCCCTAATTATATGTCGTTACGAATATCTCGTAACGGCGATCGATCTCTCGCCCACGAATTACATTTCCAATTATCGCGATCCAGGAGCGGAGGAAGAGGACGAGGGCGAAACGATTCGCGCGCGATTCAACGCGATTGCGTGGCAGGGAGGGTGGAGAGGGAAGCGGAAACGTCGCCCCTATCGAGATTCCCTCCTCGGCCCAACGAGATTCCCAGCCGCGGGCCATCCCCAGCAAAGAACCTTGTCCCTTCTCCGAGAAATGATAACCGGATGGATGGATGCGCGTTAGATCTCCATCGAGTTTCCCGTTCCAGAAAATTTCCTCCTTCGAATTTCACGAACGCTGTTTCTTCCCTTCCTTCGAATCTTTCTCCTCTTGGATCTCGATTTTCGAACACGTCTGTTCGACGAATCGGATGGGAAGGAAGAAGGCCCAGGATGGAGGCCTTCTGAAGAGAGAGAGTCGAAGACGAGACGTTTTCGAAACGATATTACTGCTCGCGTTAAGTGGCGCGGTAAACTCGCTCAACTCTTAATGGACATCGGCGAGAAGGCGAGGCAAGTTTTGCCAGAAGAGGGGGAGACAGAGGGCGGCGGCGGAGGCGAGACACGAGGCCGACAAGGGAAAAGTTTTCGAGCCGTCGTATCGCGTCGCGCGCCGTGTCGCGATTCGTCGCGAAGCCCTAAAGGGGACGACCGACGTTCATCGACGTAATCTTTAAACCGGGCATCCGCTCGCTTCGCCCCGCTCAACTGCTTCCGCTTTGCGGATTATATTTAAATCCCCCGGCGACCTCGCGCACGCCATCCCCGATCCAATCGCTTCCTTTCTTCCCCCCACGACTTTTCTCGCCAACAAATTAGATTCCTTTCCCGCGTCTACGTGACGTGGATTAATTAGCAGTTAACCGAGTTGCCCGAATTTCGTCGTCCACGTTTCTTTCCTTCTTTCTCTTTCTTTCTCTCTCTCCAATGAGAGAAGAGGGAGAAAGGGAGAAGAAAGTTGAAAAGTCGTCGACGAAAGTAGAAAAGAGAAGTAGTTGCGTAGCGGCGGGGCGGATACAGACTGCACCCTTCCGCTATATATTACGCGCCTTCTCTCACGGCTTTCGGTAGCGCTCGTTAATTGGAACTTTGGCTCATCAAGCATCGTCGTCGTCGTTGCCGGTATCGCTGCCTCCCTCTCCTCCTTCGACCGACAGCCTAAGCGCTCTCCCTCTCTCCTTTCTCTCTGATCCGTTTAACGATCCCTAGGTCCTGCTCGTCGTCACGCTTCGTCTATCCGCTGCACGCTTTCGCCTCTCCAAAGTCTATCTATAACTTTCGACCGTGGCAAACTGTGTAACTCTCTCTCCACTCGTCCTCTTTCCCTCCCTCCTCCTCCTCCTCCTCCTCTTCCAATACGAAAGGGAAGACGCGGAATACCCGTCTCCACCGTTTCCTCCCTCCCAAGTTTTCGCCATTCTCTCACCTGCTTCCCATTGATGAACCATTTGAACGTGGAGGCGGGATGAGACTTGCCGCTGGTGCAGTTCAACCCGAGGATGTCGCCGCTCGCGTAAATCTTCTCCTCGCCCGTTATCAACGGTCCCTCTTGGGGTAGAACTGCAATCACAACAACCTTTACGCGCTCTTCTTTCTCTCTTTTCCCTTTTTCACAAAAAAACGCTGTTCTCGTTGTTGTTATTTTCTCTTTGTCGAGATCGGGATCGGATTCGAAGAAGGATGGATAAAAATAAAAAGATAGTTCATCGATAAACCTCTTCCAAAGCCTCTCGTCGCGGCACGTTTAGAATATTCGACCAGCCTATTTCTATCCCCGACTCGCTCAACAAGATTTATTCTTTCGAGGGCAAAAGATACGAAGAACGATTCACAATTATACCCTTACCCTCCTCCTCCTCCTCCCCTTTTCGCAGTTATCGCCTTTACGAAGTTTTTCCTTCCATCTTCTACGCACCTCCCCCTCCCTCGAGGAAAACGAGAGTTGAAGTTTACTTTGAGAGATCTTCAGCCTAAAGTAAAGCTTCGAGATCGGCGAGAGTAAACGTCAAACGTGTGTTTCCAAAACGAGAAAAAGAGAGAGAGAGAGAGAAGGAAATTGGACGAACCGTGTCACGCGATTCCCCGTTTTACTTTTTCGTTCGAGAGAAGGAAGGGAGGGAGGAAGGAAAGGAGAAAGGGCAGAGGAGGGATGGCCGCGGGTTATTTGCCGCGTACGAAAATTTTCCACGAGGTCGGTAAAGGTACGGTAATGGCGGGTACGCGGCGGGTTATCGATCGTGCATAGGTCGGAGAGCGCGGCCGGACTGCACGGAGAATAGAAGGAGACGCGGGCGGGGAGAAAGGAAATTTCATCGTTTTCGAAGAAACGCTTTCGAAAAGGAGTTACGCGGCCCCTTTAGTCTGCCGCGTCGCGCGACTCGCTTCCCTTTCGCCCAGGAGATGCTTTCACGCTCGAGAAGCCCTTTCTTTCTTCCTTTCTTCCGCCCGCCATTTCTCTCTTTCTTTCTTTCTCCCTTCACCACGAACTCTCTAATATTCTCCTCGGACTTTGTCTCTCTCTCTCTCTGTTTCCTTTGCGAACGCGCTATCCCGAAAAATTGAATCTCCATTTTCACAAGGATCGCGTGGAATCGCGTGGGAAGCAGGTGGGAGGAGGTTAGAGCCGAGGAAGCCGCACGACAGCTGCAACGTTCGTTCACGGCAACGTGCGTGGAAACGTTCTAATCGTGCGCGTGACCGCTGCGTGACGAGGGAAGAGGTTCCATTTTCTCCTTCGATTCGAACGGTGCATGTCAAAATTGCTGGACAAAATTAATTTTTTACGTACGATTTAAAATTTTAAACCATCTTTTTCTACGGATTAAATATATATATATGTAATTATTAATCATCGATAATTGATCGATCGATCGTTTCAATAGAAATATTCCGTAAATTTTTTTTAAGAAGCGTTTTTCAATTTTTCAACGGATTTTTCGGATTCAATCGTTTCGTATTAGAAATTCGCGCAATGTAGCAACGACTCGTCGACAATTTTTTTTATATATATTCCGCGTATACGTTCCGCGCGAGAAGAATGCACGGGAAGCGGAAACTTTTTTTTCATACTCGATTCGCAAAACTTTGCAAAACTATATTAAAATTAATTTTAACGTTCAAAGCCGGCCGTAAATGACGAGGATTCTTTGATCCAGCCATGTGTCTTTTTCCAATGTTTCTTTCATTTTATAATTTTCAGTTTTTTATCGTTATTTTCGTAACAAGCAAATAACTCGAACATATTTCTTTGGAATTTCCAATTCTCAAGTTTATTATATCGTTTGTCAAATTGGAACCGCTTTCTAAATTAACTTGTTATATCATAATTATGTATTTTCTTTTCTTAATATTATTCCATATTAACTAAACTAATTTTTCTTACTTTAGTCTTATTCTTTTTTATACACATTTTTCAATCGAAATAATAAATTATAGTAGAATAACAAATACCCAAAATCGGAAAAGAAATAATTTTGTCCAGTTATCTCCTCGAATCCTCTACCGATTACTTCTCTTTCCTTCTCCTGTACATAATACAATTTTCACGACGTTGCTTCCAATAAATAAATTCCACCCACCTACGATCTCCATCTTGGCCTCCGCGTTGACCGCGTTGAAGCTAGGAGCCTCTGTGATCACCTCGCACTTGTATTTCCCGCTGGTGTACAGGCTCACGTTCTGGAGCAGAACTTGCTGGTGATCGGAGCGCCGATACTGAAACAAAATCGTCCACGTCGCCCTATAAATCGCGCTACCACTAATTTCTCCCGGGTTTTCGCGACCGCCAGTTTTTCGCTTTATCTTTCCAACCGTGATCCCCCCTCCCCCTCTGCTGCCGCGAGGGGTCCAGATCGATGCGCGACTTTTCCTCCCCCTTCTCGTTTTTTTAAAACTCTCCGTCCACCATCCGAGGCGAACAACGAACGAAGAGAGGAGGGGAAAACGTTTTTTTTCGGCCACGACGATCCACCGTCACTCACCTCCCCCCGTTCCTGCACCACACTTCCCCCGCTCGCTACCTCGTTTTCCACCGCCTCCCTCGTTCCTGCACAGACGCTGCACAGCTTCAATTATTCTTCATAGATGGAATATTACGCTATTAGGTGGGTAAGAGGCTTGCACGCGCTTATATCGATTTATTGCCGCACAAGCGTGCAAGCCCGATCGTCGTGCTACGTGCATCGAAAGTTATTTCGACGAGAATGGGATGCCAAGATCCTCGATATTTAGCAGGTTGTCGTCGCCCCGATCATCGACATAGCCGTTCAATGTCTATCGTTTTCTGTTACGTTATCCCGTATATCCCGGCGCTAATCGAATATCGAGTTATCTCCGTATCGAAGCTGGTTCATTGGTCTTGAAGATTTTCAACGTCTGTTCACATTTATCGGCCGGTCGCAATCCGGGAAAAGCGAAACGCGCACTGTCGTGTTCGTTTCTGATAACAAAGCGGAGTGACGATGCGATGTTATTAAATTCCTAATACAAACGCGTGTCATCCGAACAAGCAAGAAGTAGATCGTAGATGTTATCCTCCTATTTTTACCGTCTCGCGGATTCGGTATCTGACGTTATCTTTTTTCTTTTTTTTCCCCTTTCTCTTTTTTTCTTTCTTTCTTTTACTGAGCGGCTATTATTCGTCGGATATATCGGTTCTCGCGCGTGTATCGTTTTCGTATCTCTCTCTCTATCTATCTATCTTCCTCTGTTTTGGTCCAACGGGTTCTCAACAATTGAAATTTAGAGGATAGTTTAATTCCGACTATCGTCGCACCGCGATCGGTTCAAGCGAGCAAACGAAAGAACGAACGAACGAACGGAACGAACGAAATCCGAGAACGGAATGGACGGACGAACGATCGACGATCGCAGAGTCGGATCAACACGGTCCCGATAAGCGGTGAATTGGTCGTTGGGGGACGCGTTCGATTCGTCACAGATAACAAAGTCGCGAATATTCGTCGCTTGAGATTCGCGATCCAACTTTCCCATCGAACTTCGCTCCGGAAGGGCGAAACGTATAAAAGATATCGTTTGATGCGAGGTAATTGATTCAGGCGCGTCGAATCCCCCTCCCCTCTTTCTCCTCGTATCGGGTTTAATAACGAACTTTAAACGGCTTAACCGGGATGTAATCGTTTGATCGAGCCGAACAGCGTCGAAATCGATGGATACGCGAGATTATATATATGTATATGTATATTAGATTTCATCGAGGTTTTCGATCGATCGTACCCGAGATATGCTCGGTAAAAAACAGGTGTATAACAACGCACGGACAATCGATCAAGTCTCGGATGACACGCACCAACGCGATTTCCCCCTCTTTATAACCAACGGAAGGGTTGTTTGTTCCGCGTGGCGAAATCGATACGAGAGCTCGCGAAAGGTTTTTCAGCTCGTTATTTTATCCGCCTAGCCACCGAGATTAGCGATCCGCTAGCTTTTAATGATCGATCATTGCCTCCCGTATCGCCCGCTCCCGATCCAACATTGTAATTAACGACTTATTCTTCGCTTCCGCTACTCCCATTTACCCACCACATTTTTAATCCCGCGGACTGCGCGTCCCAAAGTGTCCGAAACCTCGCTCCTCTCTCCCGTCTCGAGAAAAATTCGATTCGATTCGATTCGATTCGAGGGAGATCGAATTTAGGAGGAGGGAGGAAAATTCACGGGGAAAATAGTGTAATTTTTTTTATTTCGGCCGGTAGAAACCGCGGAGATGGCGAACTTGTACGCGTCCGCAGTCTTTGATTTTAATGAAAGGATTTAAGATTGGGTCTTCTCTCTGTCCTCTCTCCTACTCTCTCTCCTCCCATTCTGCCGGATCGGCCGCGTCCCTGGCGCCAGATCAACGGAATATATGGCCTATAGGAAGTTGTATTCGCGGATGAACAAGCGACGGGACAACGCAACCGGGCAATGCACGCGCGTGTACGTATCGGGGGATTTTCAGCTGCAAATTTAATAGCACCTACCTATCCAGAGAGGTAGGGCGGGCCAGCTGGAACGACGGGGTGGAGGATATAGATTACGTATACGGCTCAATCTATGGAGCAGTATTTTCCTCTGGCTCACGCCCGAGCGCAGCGAGCG